>NC_054827.1:0-265000 GCF_018345385.1 Vulpes lagopus
AGAAAATACTTAAGGACGATGAATTGGAGCCCACAGGACGCAAAATGAAATGTGGACCAGACTTTTACCACATCCTACAAAACTCACTCAACCGTCTTCCACTGTGGGCAGGACCGCGGGCTGGTGCAGCCACCCTGGAAACAGTGTGGAGGCTCCTCTGGAAGTTACAAATAGAGCCGCCCTGCGACCAGCAGGTGCTCGGCCTGGAGCTCACTCCGAAGATACAGATGCAGTGAGACTCCGGGACAACTGCACCCCAATGTCCACAGCAGGCGGGTCCACAGTAGCCACACTGTGAGAGGAGCCTCGGTGCCTTCAGACAGATGATGGATAAAGAGGATGGGAGATAGATGATGGTAATAGATGATAGATAGATAGATGATAGGAATGTTACTCAGCTATCAAAGAGAAGGAAATCTTGCCATTTGCAATGACGTGGATAGAACTAGAGGGATCATGTTAAGTGAAATCAGTCAGTCAGGAAAGAAAATGACCGTATGGTGTCATTCATAGGTGAAATTAAAGAAGCAAAGCAGATGGACATCTGTGAAGGGAAGGAAAAACAAATAAGATGAAAACAGAGATGGAGGAAAAAGAGACTCAATCACAGGAAACAAACTGAGGGTCGCTGGAGGGGAGGGAAGTGGAGGGACAGGGTAACTGGTAGACGGGCATGAAGGAGGGCACGTGATGTCATGAGCACTGGTGTTATCTCCAACTGGTGAATCCCTGAAGTCTATCTCTGAAAGTATAATACACTATACTGTTAATTAATTGGGTTTAAATTAAATTAAGTTTAAAAAATCAGTTGACTGTATCAGAGTGCATTTTCTTCCAGGCTCTCTATTCTGCTCCTTCAGCAATGCCAGAACCACACCCCTGTGGGTTTGGTTTGTTTAAGTAGGCTCCATGCCTCGTCCACAGCCCAGCACAGGCCTAGTACTTATGACCCCAAGATCAAGACCAGGGGTGAGGTCAAGAGTCAGATGCTTAACCAACGGAGACAGCCAGGGGCCCGAGAACCACACTGCTTTATCCTGTGTCTCTGTGACATCGTTTGAAATAAGAAAGTGCTGCGTCCAACTCTGTCCTGCTTCTCCAACACTGATTTGCTGTCCAGGGTCATTTGTGGGGGCGGACAAATGTTAGGAGTGCTTTTTCTATTTCTAAAATCAGCCACCATGATTTTGATAGGAATGACATTGGAACTGCGGGTGGCTTCTGGAACTGTGGACATTTTAACAAGATGAAGGCTCCGACCCCACGAGCCCAGGATGTCCTCCCAAAGTCTTGTAATTTTCAGTGTACAAGTCTTGCAGTCCCTTGGTTCAGTCTAATTATTTTGTTTTTTGGATGCTCCTGATAAGGGAGTCATGTCCTGAATTTCCTTCCTGAGTGCTCATTGTCGGGACACAGCAAGGCTACTGATCTCTGTTCATTTTGTGTCCCACAACGTTAAGGAATTCACTCATTAGTTCTAACAGTTTTTGGTGGAGTCTGTCGGGTTTCCTGTTTCTAATACCACGTCTTCAGCAAATAGGGACAGTGTGATGTCCCCCTTCCAGGTGTGGAACCTTTTCTGTTTCCTGTCTGTTGACTACGATAGGACTTCCAGTGCTGAGAGGGGACTTCCTTGGCTTGTTCCTGCTCTTAGGGGAGACGATTTCAAGTTTTCACCCTTGAGGATGATGTCAGCTACGGGCCTTCCTACACGGCCTTTATTCTGTTGATATACGTTTCCTCAAAACCCACTATGCTGAAAAAAATATAAAAAAATAAAAAACCCACTATCCTTTTTTTTAAAATAATAAATTTATTTTTTATTGGTGTTCACTTTGCCAACATACAGAATAACACCCAGTGCTCATCCCATCAAGTGCCCTGCTCAGTGCCCGTCACCCATTCACCCCCACCCCCCGCCGTCCTCCCCTTCCACCACCCCTAGTTCATTTCCCAGAGTTAGGAGTCTTTATGTTCTGTTTCCCTTTCTGATATTTCCCACACATTTCTTCTCCATTCCCTTATATTTCCTTTTACTACCCACTATGCTTTTTATGTTGTATTTTGTCAAATGCTTTTTCTGCAACTCTTGAGAGGATCGTATGCCTTTGTCCTTTCTCTTGTTTTTGTTTTTAAGATTTTACTTATTTACCCATGAGAGTCATTTTGTTCCAGGTGAGGCCAGAAGGAGACCACAGGAACCAGGTCCAGGAAAGCCCCATATGGGAACCAGAGCCACCAGATCCAGGTGAGACCCAGGTGGGGACCACAGTCACAAGGTCCAGGTAAGGCCCAGGTGGCAACAAGATTCACCAAGTCCAGGTGAGACCCAGGTGGGGACCACAGTCACAAGGTCCAGGTGAGGAACAGGTAAAGACCAGATTCACCAGGTCCAAGTGAAGCCCGGGGGGGCGGGGGGAACCAGAGTCAAAAGGTAAGGGTGAGGTCCAGAGGGGGACCAGAGTAACCAGTTTAGTTTGAGGCTCAGAGTGGGACCAGAGGTCCCCGGTCAAAGTGAGGCCCAGGTGTGGAATAGAGTATCCAGGTCCCAATGATGCCTACGTGAGGACCAGAGTCATTAGAGCCATGCAAGGCCCAATGGGGATCAGAATCACCAGGTCCTGGTGAGGCATAGAAGGAGACCACAGTCATCAGTATCAGGTGCGCCCCATGTGGGAATCAGAGCCACTATATCCAGCTGAGTCCCAGGTCCATGTGAGGCCCACGTGAGGACCAGAATCATCAGGTCGAATTGAGGCATAGCTGGGGACAAGAGTCACCAGGTCTAGGTGAGGCCTAGGTGGGGACGAGATTCACCAGGTCTGAGTTAGGTCAAAGTGGGGACGAGAGTCACCAGGTCCAGGTGTGCCAAACTGAGGACCAGAGTCACCAGATCCAGGTGAGGTCCATGTTGGAAAGAGAGTCACCAGGTCCAGGAGAGGTCCAGGTGGGGACCAGAGTCACCAGGTCCAGATGAGGCCCAGGTGAGGACCAGACTCACCAGGCACACGTGAGGCCCAGGTGGGGACCAGAATCACCAGGTATAGGGGAGGCCCTTGAAAGAACCAGAGTCAACATTTCGAGGTGAGGCGCAGGTGGCAACCAGAGTCAGAAGGTCCAAATCAGGCCAAAGTGGGGTTCACAGTCACCAGGTCAGGGTGAGACCCAGAGGGGGACCAGAGTCACCTGGTCCAGGTGAGGCTCAGTTGTGGAACACAGTAACCGGGTCCCAATTATGCCCAGTTGAGGACCAGAGTTAACAGGGCCAGGTGAGGCCCAGATGGGGATCAGAGTCACCAGATCCAGGGTAGTCTCAGGTGCAGACCAGAATCACCAGGTCCAGGTGGGGCCCAGGTAAGGACCAGAGTTACCAGGTCGAGGTGAGTCCCAGGTGGGGAACACAATAACCATGTTTCAATGATGCCCACCTCAGGACCAGAGTCACCAGGTCCTTGAGGACCAAGTGGGGACCAGATTCACCAGGTCCAGGGGAGGCCCAGGTGGACACCAGAGTTACCAGTTAAAGGTGAGTCTAGAAGGACAGCACGGTCACCAGGTCTAGGTGTGGTCCATGTGAGAACCAGATCACCAGGTACAGGTGAGGCCCAGGTGGGAACCAGAATCAGCAGGTCCAGGTAAGGCCAAGGTGGGGACCACAGTCACCAGGTCCAGGTGAAACCATCCTGAGGACCAGAATCACCAAATCCAGGTGAGGCCCAGGGGTAGGGGGACTGGAGTCACCAGGCACAGGAGAGGCTACAAGAACAGCAGGGACACCAGGTCCAGGTGTGGTTCATGTGGAAACCAGAGTCACCAGGTCCAGGTGAAGCCCAGGTGAGGACCAAATTAAATGTTCCAGAGTCTCACTTGGGAAACAGACTAAACATATGATGCCCAGGTGAGTACAAGAGTCATCAGGTCCAGGTGAGGTGCACGTGAGGACCAGAGTCACCAGGTCCAGGTGATACCCAGGAGGGGACCAGATTCACCAAGTCCAGGTAAGGCCCAGGTGGAACTCAGTCACCTGGTCTGGGTGAGACACAGGTGGGGACAAAAGTCATAAGAGCAGTTGAGGCCCAGGTGGGAACATATTTAACAGGTCCAGGTGAGGCCAAACAAAGTACCAGAGGCACAAGACCAGCTGAGGCCCAGTTGGGGACTGGAGTGACCAAGTATAGGTTAGGTTAGAAGGACACCACAGTCATAAAATCACAGCTAGTTGAAAACTGGCTTCTAGGGATGCTTCCTTGTGAGAGCTGAGCTCAGGGCAGGACCCGCCCACATCCTGACTACCTGTAGACATACCTCCTATCATCCTTAAGTGAGGTGCTGGAAGAGGTTGTGTGAAAAGCATGTGGAAGTGTCTGGCCTGTACTCACGTGAATCTGAATTCAATACAGGGATTTCCAACAGCCTTGTTCAATGAGACTCGTGCTAGGTTCTATCTCCCCTGTAGGAGTGGCAAGCAAACATGTACCTGCAAGGCATTCACATTTCTGAGAGTTGAACTTATGGCCTGTCCCTCCCACATCCTGACTGCCTGTACGGTTCGCTTCCACAGTATTTCGTTCTACGCAGAACAGGAGCAGAGAGAGAACCAAGTGACTTGCTTGTCACTTTCGCACCTCCCGGACAGCTGCATCCACAGCCTGCATACACCTTACACTGCTGCTACATTTTCACGGCCGTAAGAACGCAGCTAGTGGAAAGCTGCAATCGAGGCATGCTTCCTTTGAGATATGAGTTCAAGGCAGGACCCCACCGCATCATGCCTGCCTGTGGACGTAGCTGCCAACATCCTCATATTAGGAGCAGGGAGAGGTTGTGAGAAATGCATGTGGAAGCACAGGGCTGTACTCACGTGTATGTGAGTTGAATACAGCGATTGCCAACGTCCTTGTTCAATTAAAGTGTAGCGAGTTTCAATCTCCCCTGTAGGAGTGGGAAGACAACATTTGCCTCCCAGGCATACACACTTCTGAGAGTTGAGCTTATAGCCTGTCCCTCCCACATCCTGAGTGCCTGAACAGTTCGATTCCACAGTATTTCGTTCTACGCGAGAAAGGAGCAGAGAGAACAAAGTGACTGGCTTGTCGATTTCGCGCCTAGCAGACACCTGCCTCCAAGGCATGCAACTCCTTTGGATTGAGCTCATGAATTCTACCTCCCACATGCTGAACGCCTGTACACTTCGAAGCCAAAGGATAGTTTGGATAACGGATGCAAGTTTTGTGAGAGACAAGTGTCTATTAGCTCAATCCACCGAATTCTGACGAATTCCTCCCTCAGATGGGAGGTACATACTAACTTCCAAACCTGAGTACCTAGTTGCAAGCTCCCTCTCAGGGGAACTTCCTTCTGTGAGATGAGCTGACACGTGGTCCTTCCCAGATCCACACTGCCTGCACATGGAGTTACGAACATCCTCACTAGACATGTTTGTCAGAAGCTGATGGGACGCAAGGGGCAAGCTGCAGGCCTCAATGGTGCTGTCACTAGGTGCGGTAGAGCGGTATTCACGCAACGTCCTGACTTTCAATGCTGCTACGTTCTCACGGCCATAAGAACGCAGCTAGTGGAAAGCTGCATTCGGGACATGCTTCCTTTTGAGAGTTGAGCTCAACGAAGGACCCTCCCGCCTCGAGCATCCCTGTGGATGGAGCTGCTAACATCCTCATGTCAGGTGCAGGGAGAGGTTGTGAGAAATGCGTGTGGAAACGTCAGGCCTGTACTGACGGGAATGTGAGTTGAATACAGCGATTGCCAACGTCCTTGCTCAATTAGAGTGTAGCTAGGTTCTAACTCCCCTGTATGAGTGGGGAGCAGACATCTGCCTCCCAGGCATACACGCCCCTGAGAGTTGAGCTTATGGCCTGTCCCTCCCACATCCTGCCCACAGGTACACCTCGCTCCTAACAGGCCTAGGCTCGATGCGTGACTGAAGTGTTGTGAGAGGTAAGTGGAAAGTCCTGGCGCACAAGACTAGTGCCTCCAAGCTCAATCGGGCGATTTCCTAGTAATTCCTAGGTTAGCCTGGTGCTAAATCCTAAGTTCCATACGAGAAAAGCGAGCTGAACGCCTAGTCCAAAGGCAGCTTACTTCGAAGAGCTGAGCTCACCCTCAGTCCCTCACAGATCCACAATGGCTGCAGAATGAGTTTCGAACATCTGCACCAGAGCCGTGTGTCAGAGGCTTGTAAGACGCAAGTGGGATAAAGCAAACGTGGATGGTGTCTGCAGCTGCAGTGGAGTGGTATTCTGGTAACTCCGGACTTAGAAAACTGCTATTTTCTCAGTGCCCTAAGAACGCAGCTAGTTGAAAGCTGGCTTCTAAGCATGCTTCCTTCTGCGAGCTGTGGTCATGGCAGGACCCTCCCACATCCTGCCTGCCCCTGGATGTAGGTCCCAACATGCTTATGTTAGGTGCCAGATGAGGTTGTGTGAAAAGCATGTAGAAGTACAGGATTCTCCTCAAGTGTATCTGAGTTCGATACAGACATGGCAAACGTCCTTGTTCAGTGACAGTATAGCTCGCTCCTAGCTCCCATCAATAAATGTGTAGCAGACATCTGCTTGCAAAGCGTACACACTTCCGAGCGTTGAGCTTATGGCCAAACGCTCCCACATCCTGACTGCCTGCACGGTTCGCTTGCACATCATTTCGTTCTACGCGGCACAGGAGCAGAGAGAGAACCAAGTGACTGGCTTGTCAATTTCGCGCCTAGCGGACAGCGGCCTCCAAGGCATGCACACTCCTTTGGGTTGAGCTTATGGCTTCCACCTCCCACATGCTGACCGCCTGTACCCTTTGCAGCCAAGGGATTTCGTTGGACATGGGATTCAAGCTTTGTGAGACGCAAGTGTCTCTTAGCTCAATCCAATAACTTCTGATGACTTCCTCCCTCAGATGGGTGGTACATACTAACTTCCAACCCTGAGTACCTAGTTGCAAGCTCTCTCTCAGGGGAACTTCCTTCTGTGAGATGAGCTGACTTGCGGTCCTTCCCACTTCCACACTGCCTGCACATAGAGTTATGAACATCGTCACTAGACATGTTTGTCAGAAGCTCATGGGACGTAAGGGGCAAGCTGCAGGCCTCAACGGTGCTGTCACTCGGTGCAGTAGAGTGGTATTCACGCAACGTCCTGACTTCCAGTGCTGCTACGTTCTCTCGGCCATAAGAAGGCAGCTAGTGGAAAGCTGCATTCGGGGCATGATTCCTTTTGAGAGCTGAGCTCAACAAAGGACCCTCCCGCCTCGGGTCCCCCTGTGGGTGGAGCTGCTAACATCCTCATGTCAGGTGCAGGGAGAGGTTGTGAGAAATGCGTGTGGAAGCGTCAGGCCTGTCCTCACGGCAATGTGAGTTGAATACAGCGATTGCCAACGTCCTTGTTCAATGAGAGTGTAGCTAGGATCTAACTCCACTGTATGAGTGGGGAGCAGACATCTGCCTCCCAGGCATACACGCCCCTGAGAGTTGAGCTTATGGCCTGTCCCTCCCACATCCTGCCCGCAGGTAGGTACACCTCGCTCATAACAGGCCTAGGCACGATGCGTGACTGAAGTGTTGTGAGAGGTAAGTGGAAAGTCCCAGCCCCCAAGACTAGTGCATCCAAGCTCAATCCAGCGATTACCTAGTAATTCCTATGTTAGCCAGGTGCTACATCCTAAGTGCCATAGGAGAGAAGCTAGCTGGACGCCTAGTCCCAAGGCAACTAACTTCTGAGAGTTGAGCTCACCCTCTGTCCCTCACAGTTGCACACTGCCTGCAGAATGAGTTTCGAACATCTGCACCAGGGCCGTTTGTCAGAGGCTTGTGAGACGCAAGTGGAATAAGCAGACCTGGAGGGTGTCTCCAGCTGCAGTGGCGTGGTATTCTGGGTACCTCCTGGCTTAGAACACTGTTACGTTCTCAGTGCCCGAGGAACGCAGCTAGTTGAAAGCTGGCTTGTAGGCATGCTTCCTTGTGCGAGGTGAGGTCAGGGCAGGACCCTTCCGCATCCTGACTGCCCGTAGACCTAGGTCCCAGCATCCTTAGGTTAGGTGCCGGAAGAGGTTGTGTGAAGAGCATGTGGAAGTGACAGGATTCTCCTCAGGTGTATCTGATCTCAATGCAGACATTGCAAACGTCCTTGTTCAATGAGAGTGTAGCTCGGTCCTAGCTCCCATCAAAGTGTCTAGCAGACATCTGCCTGCAAAGCATACACACTTCCGAGAGTTGGGCTATGGACTGTCCCTCCCACATCCTGCCTGCAGGTACACCGCGCTCCTAACAGGCCTAGCTCCGATGCGTGCCTGAAGTGTTGTGAGAGGTAAGTGGAAAGTCCCGGCCCACAAGACTAGTGCATCCAAGCTCAACCCAGCGATTTCCTAGTATTTCCTGTGTGAGCCAGGTGCTACATCCTAAGTGCCATACGAGAGAAGCTAGCTGGACGCCTTGTCCAAAAGCAACTTACTGATATTGAACTCGAGTTCGAAGAGGCGAGTCCGGTCTCAAAATGGAGGTAAAACCGCCGCCCGGTCGCCCCCAGCCTGTCCCCGGCCGTCGCCGCCGCCGCCGGGGGGAGGAGGGCCATGGTCCAAAGGAACCCGAGGAGTTGAGAAAACTGTTTATTGGTGGTTTGAGCTTTGAAACTACGGATGACAGTTTAAGAGAACATTTTGAAAAATGGGGCACACTTACAGATTGTGTCGTAATGAGATACCCCCAAACAAAACTTTCCAGGGGTTTTGGTTTTGTGACTTACTCTTGTGTTGAAGAGGTGGATACAGCAATGTGTGCCCGACCACACAAGGTTGATGGGCGTGTAGTGGAACCAAAGAGAGCTGTTTCTAGAGAGGATTCTGTAAAGCCTGGTGCCCATCTAACAGTGAAGAAAATTTTTGTTGGTGGTATTAAAGAAGATACAGAAGAATATAATTTGAGAGACTACTTTGAAAAGTATGGCAAATTTGAAACCATAGAAGTTATGGAAGACCGGCAGAGTGGAAAAAAGAGAGGATTTGCTTTTGTAACTTTTGATGATCATGATACAGTTGATAAAATTGTTGTTCAGAAATACCACACTATTAATGGGCATAATTGTGAAGTGAAAAAGGCCCTTTCTAAACAAGAGATGCAGTCTGCTGGATCGCAAAGAGGTCGTGGAGGTGGATCTGGCAACTTCATGGGTCGTGGAGGAAACTTTGGAGGTGGTGGTAATTTTGGCCGTGGTGGAAACTTTGGTGGAAGAGGAGGCTATGGTGGTGGAGGTGGTGGCAGCAGAGGTAGTTATGGAGGAGGTGATGGTGGATATAATGGATTTGGACGTGATGGTGGCAACTATGGTGGTGGTCCTGGTTATAGTAGTAGAGGAGGCTATGGTGGTGGTGGACCAGGATATGGAAATCAAGGAGGCGGATATGGTGGTGGTGGTGGAGGATACGATGGTTACAATGAAGGAGGAAATTTTGGAGGTGGTAACTATGGTGGTGGTGGGAACTATAATGATTTTGGAAATTATAGTGGACAACAGCAATCAAATTATGGACCCATGAAAGGGGGCAGTTTTGGTGGAAGAAGCTCGGGCAGTCCCTATGGTGGTGGTTATGGATCTGGTGGTGGAAGTGGTGGATATGGTAGCAGAAGGTTCTAAAAAATTTTCAGAAGAAAAGGGCTACTGTTCCTAGCAGGAGAGAGAGCGAGGAGTTGTCAGGAAAGCTGCAGGTTACTTTGAGACAGTCGTCCCAAATGCATTAGAGGAACTGTAAAAATCTGCCACAGGAGGAACGATGATCCATAGTCAGAAAAGTTACTGCAGCTTAAACAGGAAACCCTTCTTGTTCAGGACTGTCATAGCCACAGTTTGCAAAAAGTGCAGCTATTGATTAATGCAATGTAGTGTCAATTAGATGTACATTCCTGAGGTCTTTTATCTGTTGTAGCTTTGTCTTTTTCTTTTTCTTTTCATTACATCAGGTATATTGCCCTGTAAATTGTGGTAGTGGTACCAGGAATAAAAAATTAAGGAATTTTTAACTTTTCAATATTTGTGTAGTTCAGTTTTTCTACATTTTAGTACAGAAACTTTAACAAAATGCAGTTTTGAAGGTGTTTCCTTGTGAGTTAACAAGTAAAGAAGATCATTGTTAATTACTATTTTGTATGAATTTTGCTAAAGTTAACTGTAAAGAAACACCTGCTGACTTGCAGTTTAAGGGGAATCTATTCTCTGCATTTCCAAACCATGAAATGAATGGGCTCTGACATGTGGAGAGAATAGATATTTGTATGTTTGCAATGTGTGTTTTAGATAAATAGAATTGGGTATTTAAATTAGGATATTTGTGAATTTAATAGCATTAAGATTTACGTTCAAATGAAAAAAAATCTCAAAATTCCTATTTGGTTTTTGTGCATTTTCTTTCAAAATGTAATCATATGATTTTAGTGTGTTAGTTTTGCTGAGAGTCCTAGCCGTGTTTAGAACATCTCCATTCTACATTCACCTTGGTCACATGTGAACTGCCATAGTTTTATTTGGGTGTAATGAATGTCTACTGCCCTCTGTTTAAATTTAAATTCTGGAAAGGGGTAGTGGATGTTTTCCCTTTCCCTTAAAAACCATTCTTAAAAACTTCAAAATACAGGACCACTAAGCCTGCTGTGTCTGAGCAAATTAGTGGCTACCCTCTTTTTTCCTTTCTAAAGCACAAGAGGCCCATATGTCTTCAGTTATTTTCCTTGGTTTAATATATATATTTTTTTGATACCAGCTTTCAGAAGCAAGAGAATAAAAATCATGCATTGTTGAACCCTTAACTGGCTGGCATGCTTTCCTGTTTGTACCCTTTATATTTTATTGGATAAAACCAAGGACAGTCCAGATAAAATCCTAAATCATTTACTGCAGTAGAAGTGTAGCACAGTTGCTAAGTACAAGCTTCTCACTTCCCAGAGACCTGAATTCAAATTTGAATAGCCTGAGTTCTTGCTCACTTAAAATCCAAAAGAACACACTGTTATTCCATGTGTATGCTTGAACCTAAATAATGTTGGTATGAGTTAACAGTTTGGTTTGGAAGACCTTGGTTGGGAAGAGTTTCAGATAAGCTCATATATATAAAAAGCAATGTCTACTGTTTTTCGCCAGCTAGTGCTTACAATTTCATTTGAGCCCTAAGTTATGTGCTCCACTGTTATTCTTTCTTTGGCAGTTGAACGTTGAATTCGAAATTTTTTTGTTTTCAGAAGTACTAAGCAAAACAAGCAATAAAAAGGGGAATGGGGCGTGCTAGTGTTTGAATATGCTCTCTTGTTGCTCTAATTCTGTGCCTCTGTGCATTATTAATATTTGGATGCATGCAATGCCAGCATGGAAATCGGTCTTCACAGATACTGCAGTTTTCCAGAATACACTCACAAACCAATAAATGTAACAGACAACATTCCATTTGTTAATGGACATATGTGAATAAGCAGTGTAGAAAATAAGCTAATATTAGAAAATGGTTAAGTCTTTAACAACACAAATGTGGTTATATAAATGGACAGTGTCAATGTTCATAACTTAAACCTGGGTACCTGGTCAAAGTACTGCTTGGGAAACATTTTATTAAAATTGAGCTAAATTGTCTCAAGTTCTTTTATTCATATAATAAAGGTTGAAGGAATGGGGGAAAAAAAAACAAAAAAAAACAAAAGCAACTTACTTCGGAGAGTTGAGCTCACCCTCAGTCCCACACAGTTGCACACTGCCTGCAGAATGAGTTTCCAACATCTGCACCACAGCCGTTTGTCAGAGGCTTGTGAGACGCAAGTGGAATAAGCAGACCTGGAGGGTGCCTCCAGCTGCAGTGGAGTGGTATTCTGGGAACCTCCTGGCTTAGAGTACTGCTACGTTCTCAGTGCCCTAAGAACGCAGCTACTTGAAAGCTAGCTTGTAGGCATGCTTCCTTGTGTGAGCTGAGGTCAGGGCAGGACCCTCCCGCATCCTGACTGCCCGTAGACCTAGGTCCCAGCATCCTTATGTTAGGTGCCGGAAGAGGTTGTGTGAAAAGCATATGGAAGTGACAGGACTCTGCTCAAGTGAATCTGAGTCCAATACAGACAATGCAAACGTCCTTGTTCAATGAGAGTGTAGCTCGGTCCCAGCTCCCATCAATAAGTGTCTAGCAGCAATCTGCCTGCAAAGCTTACACACTTCCGAGAGGTGAGCTTATGGCCTTTCGCTCCCACATCCTGACTGCCTGTACGGTTCGCTTGCACTGCATTTCGTTCTACGCGGGACAGGAGCAGAGAGAGAACCAAGTGACTGGCTTGTCAATTTCGCGCCTAGCGGACAGCTGCCTCCAAGGCATGCACACTCCTTTGGGTTGAGCTTATGGCTTCAACCTCGCACATGCTGACCGCCTGTACCCTTTGCAGCCAAGGGATTTCGTTGGACACGGGATTCAAGCTTTGTGAGAGGCAGAGAGATTCATTCTTTTTGTGAGAATCAGATCGAAAAAATTGAATCGAAACGAAAATAAACGTATCAAAACGAAAAAAATCGAATCGAAACGAAAAAAATCGAATCGAATCGAAAAATTCGAATCGAATCGAATCCAATAGTAAAATTCGAATCGAATCGAATCGAAAAAATCGAGTCGAAACGAAAATAAACGAATTGAAATGAAAAGAATCGAATCAAAACGAAAAATGAATCGAAACGTAAATAAACGAATCGAAATAAAAAAATCGATTCGAAGCGAAAATAATCGAATCGAATTATTCATATCGAATCAAATCGAATCAAATTGAAAAATTCTTATTGAAAAATTCGAATCGAATCGAATTGAAAAATTCGAATAGAATCGAATCGAATCGGGATCCCTGGGTGGCGCAGCGGTTTGGCGCCTGCCTTTGGCCCAGGGCACAATCCTGGAGACCCGGGATCGAATCCCACATCGAATCGAAAAATTCGAATCGAATCAAATCGAATCTTTTCGAAAAATTTGAATCGAATCGAATAGAAACGAATCGAAAAATTCGAATCGAATCGAATCGAAAAATTCGAATCGAATCGAATCGAATTGAAACGAATCGAAAAGATTGAATGGAATCGAATCGAATCGAGAAAATCGGCTAGAATAGCATCGAATCAAAAAAATCAAATCGAAACAAAAAAAATCAAATCGAAACGAAAATAATCGTATCAAAACGATAAAAATCGAATCGAAACGAAAAAATCGAGTCAAAATGACGAAAATGGAATTGAAACCAAAATAATAGAATAGAAAGGAAAAAAAATGGAATCGACATGAAAATAAACTAATCGAAATGAAAAAATTGAATCGAAATGAAAATAATCGAATCGAAATGATAAAAATCGAATCGAAATGAAAAAAATCAAATCGAAATGAAAATAATCGAATCAAAACGAGAAAAATCGAATTGAAACGAAAAGGATCGAATCAAAACAAATAGGATCTAATCGAAACGAAAATAATCGAATCTGAAGGAAAAAATTGAAACGAATATAATAGCTTCGAATCGAATCAAAAAAATCGAATCCAAACGAAAATAATCGAATCCCAACGAAAATAATCAAATCAAATGAAAATAGAATCGAAACAAAAAGAATCGAATCGAAATGAAAAGAATCGAATCGAAATGAAAAGGATCGAATCGAAACGGAAAATTTGAATCGAAATGAAAAAAATCGAATTGAAACGAAAATAGACGAATCGAAACGAAAATAATTGAATCGAAATGAAAATAATCGAATCGAAACGAAAATAAACAAATTGAAACGAAAAAAATTGAATCGAATTGAAAATAATCAAATGAAACGAAAGAAATCGATTCGAAACGAATAGGATCCAAACGATTCGAATAGGATCGAATCAAAACGAAAAAAATCGAATCGAATCGAAAATAATCAAATCGAAATGAAAATAATCGAATCTAAACGAAAATAAACCAATCGAATCGAAAATAATCGAATCATCGAAAATAAACAAATTGAATAGAAAATAATCGAATAGAAACTAAAATAATCGAATCGAAATGAAAATAATCGAATCGACTCAAAAATAATCGAATCAACTCGAAAATAATCGAATAGAAATGAAAATAATCGAATCGAAAGAAAAATAATTGAATCGAAACGACAATAATTAAATGGAAATGAAAATAAGCTAATCCAAACGAGAATAATCGAATCGAATTGAAAATAATCCAATCAAAACGAAATAATCGAATTGATACGAAAATAATCAAATTGAATCGAAAATAATCGAAGCGAAAATAATCGAAGCGAAATGAAAATAATCGAATTGAATCGAAAATATTCGAATCGAATTGAAAATAATCGAATCCAAACGAATCGATTCGAAAAAAATCAAATCGAATTGAATCAAATTGAATCAAAAAAATTGAATCAAATCAAAAATAAATGAATTGAAACGAAAATAATCGAATCGAAAGGAAAAATATTGAATCGAATCAAAAATAATCAAATGGAAATGAAAAAAATCAAATTGAATCGAAAATAATCAAAATTGAAATGAAAATAATCGATCGAATAGAAAATAATTGAATCGAAACGAAAAAATCGAATTGAATCGAATGAATCGAATCGAATAAAAAAAATGTAATCGAATCAAATCGATTTGAAAAACATCGAATTGAATCGAAATGAAAAGGATAGAATCAAAAAGAATTGAATCGAATCGAATCGGAAATAATTGAAATGAAAATACTCAAATCAAAACGAAAATAATCGAATCGAATCAAATTGAATCGACTTCTGGAGGTCCCCAAGACCAGCCTTTAAATCGAAGCTAAATCCCACCTCGGGGTCCAAGTCCCTGCTCCGCTGTGTTGGGTATACTTGGACACAAGCTCGAGCTTGTAAATAAACCCTCATGTGTTTGCATCAGTGTCGGCATCTCGGTGGTTTCTCGGATTCGCAATCTTGCGTACAACAGTCTGAGATAAAAAAAAACAAAAGAAGCTCGGACGCAGGCAGAGTGAACAGAGGGTTCTGAGAGAAGCGGTGGAGCCCCGGGGGCCTGGGGTCTATTCTGTGGAGGCCCCTGCAGACTAGGGTGCGGGATGCTCAGCCCCAGAGCCAGAGGACCCAGCGTCCCCACCCGCATCCCACCCATCAGCACCCAGTCTCAGGGAGCAGCATGGCGCCGCCCACTGGAGGCCAGAGGCGCTGATGCCCACCCCGCCTCTGACCCCGCAGGTGCATCTCCCAAGCAGATGTGCACCTGACAATCAGCGCCAAGTCCCATCACCAGACCCCGCACAGACCACTTGCTGCCACCAAGTTGTCGGACCACAGAGGCTGCAGAGCTTCAGCTCTGCCAGGAAAGTAGGGTCTAGCTTCCTTTGTACTTTGTGCTTTATTTTCATTTATTTTCTTTGATTCTTTTGTATTAACTGCCTTATTTTAATTGTTATGTATGTACCTCATATATTTCTTATGTTTACTTTCATGGTACTTTAATTGTGTTTCTTATTTTGGGATTTAGAATCTTTTAACAAGCAGGCCAAAATAGTCTGGTGTTTTTTTCCCCTGGGAGAGCAGTTATTATTGTTTTTCTTGGTTTTTCTTTTTCTTCCTTTTCTGGAAAACATAAAGAGATGGAGAAATTCACCTCCATAAAGTAACATGAAGTAGTACTCAGAGCCAGGAAGTGCATCAATACGCATATATGATGTCTAACTACAGTTTAAAACAATGATTACAAAGATAGCAGCTGGGCTGGAAAAAGAGCACAGAAGAAAACTAGAAAATCCCTTACTGTAGAAATAAAAGAACTAAAATCTAGTCAGGGCAACGTTAAAAATGCTATAACCGAGATGCAGTCCCAAGTGGCAGTCTTGAAAACAAAAAAGGTTATGGACCACAGAGGCAGACTTAGGGAACTCAGCCACTTATTCAAACAAAAACATTCATATTATAGTAGACTCAGAACATGAAGAGAGAGAAAATGTGGGCCTTGCATAGCCATTAGAAATGACTAATACCCACCATTTGCTTCAACGTGGATGGAACTGGAAGGTATTATGCTGAATGAAGTAAGTCAATTGGAGAAGGACAAACATTATATGTTCTCATTCATTTGGGGAATATAAATAATAGTGAACGGGTATATAAGGGAAGGGAGAAGAAAGGTGTGGGAAATATCACAAAGGGAGACAGAACATAAACACTCTCGGAAACGAACTAGGGGTGATGGAAGTGGAGGAGAGCAGGGAGTGGGGGTGAATGGGTGATGGGCACTGAGGGGGGCACTAGATGGGATGAGCACTGGGTGTTATTCCGTATGTTGGCAAATTGAACACCAAAAAAAGTAATTTATTGTTAAAAAAAAGAAAGAAAGAAAGAGTGGCACCTCATTGGCTCAGTCAGTTAAGCTTCTGCCTTAGGCTCAGATCATATTCCAGGTCCCTGTTCAGCAAGGAACTAGCTTCTGCCTCTCCCTCTGCCCCTCTCGCTCATTCTTTTTCACTCCTCTCTCTCTCAAAAAATAAATATCATCTTTGAAAAAGAAACAACCAAACAAACCCAGAAGTAAGAGAAATCTCCAATGTAGAAGAATTTCAAACAATTTGTGAAGACATTCCACCCTCAACTTGATGAGCATAGCTTCCCACTCTTATGTGTGGAATACACATAGTAACTTCGTTCTACAATAAATACTATGAAAAAGTTAAAAAAATAATATAATAATAATGATGATAATAATAATAATAACTAATCACTTTACTATGGAGAAAGCTGACAAACTCAACCTCAGCAAGATGATCAGATCTGTACTAAGACTGATAAATCATGTTGATAGTATCTATCCTTTATATGATATAATAAAAATGGAAGCATATCTCTGTATATAATCCACAAAAACAGTTCAATCATGAGATAAGTGACAGACATGTCCCAACTGAGGGAAATTTTACAAAATACCCTACTTCTCACAGTATTCCAGTTCAACAACAACAAGGAAAGGTTGAAAGACTCTTACAATCCAGAGGAGCCTAAGAAAACATGAACAAATGGAATGGGATATGAGGGATGGTTACTTAGCAAAAACTAAGGAAATCTGAATAATGAATGGTCTTTGGTTAATGCGAATATTTTAATATTGATTCATTAGCTAATGTGTACTGTACTTATATATGATATCAATAATTGGAGAAATTGAGTTCAAGTGCATGAGAATTCTCTGTACTATCTTCTCAATTTCCCTATAAATCTTTGTTTTTTTTCTAGTAAATAAGATTTATTTTGAAAATTGTCGGGATCCCTGGGTGGCGCAGCGGTTTGGCGCCTGCCTTTGGCCCAGGGCGCGATCCTGGAGATCCGGGATCGAATCCCACGTCGGGCTCCCGGTGCATGGAGCCTGCTTCTCCCTCTGCCTGTGTCTCTGCCTCTCTCTCTCTCTCTCTGTGATGACTATCATGAATAAATAAAAAAATTTAAAAAAAAAAAAAAAAAAAAGAAAATTGTCTTAAATGAATCAGGCTCCAAGTGTGAAGACATTTTAAGAATAGTTTAATTAACTTTTGCCTTATTCTTAAAGAGTGCTTTCGATGGGAACAAAGAAAGAATTATATATCAGAAGGAAAGAAAAACACTTATGAACATGTATAATGTCTCCTCAACCTGAAAAGCAGGAAAGGATAATAAATAGCAAAAAAACAGATAAAAATACTTCTATTACACCATATTGCAAGTGCATTTAAAATTAGCAATGTATAACATTTATTTCCTTGACATTTCTCTTCCAAAGAGTTCACAGTGCTTCAGGGTCAGTTGAAACAGGGGAAGAATTTCAGGGAAGAATTCTTCACATAATAATAGGACCATTGGTGATAATGTCTCTCAGTTCTCTCCAAATCCATAAGGATGCATTTCCTGATGAGTGACTGAGCTGTGAAGAAAGAGATGAGAAACCCTCAGTCCTCTGATTACTTGTGTCAAAATATTTTACCCATAGTACTATGGAGAGTAAATTATCCTTATTAATAGGAAATAAGTTTCAGATTGGAATCACAGCAATCAGATGGGCAGAGAAAAAACGCTTTGACTCCCTCTTCATCTTTTAAAGACAAAGGAGAGCTTTTCTATATACAAAGTCAGTTGTCAAGATAGCCTTAGGGAATAAGAGTCTGCAGCATGGAATCCCGCTGCACAGCCCGGATGCCCACGCTCCAGGTCTTCCTGATTCCAAATCCCTGGGCCTGTCCCCCAACACAGGCTGCCACCAGAGGTCATTTGCAATTGCTCTCTTAGGAGATCGGGGGAAGGGGGAAGGAGCTAGATAGGATGGGATAGGATGCGTGGAGGCTAAGAAAATTAAGGCATTCCACTTTAAGTTCAGCCTTAGCACATGTCCAGCCATCCCAGGCCCCTGTGAAGAAGACCTGAAATTTACATTACTTCACTTACAGGAAAAAAACAAAAGTTTACAGGTTAATATCCTAGAAAGCCCCACGTGAGCATAAGAACTGAGCCCAGGCCAAGGGCAGGAATCCCCTATTGGAATAAAAACAGAGCTCAATGCCTTTGAAGGCCCCATATCAAAATGTAAACAGAACTTGAGGAATTGCTCCAGCCCCTCTGGAGGTCCCTGAGACCAGCCCTTAAAACGAAGCTAAAACCCACCTTGGGGTCCAAGTCCCTGCTCCTCTGTGTCCGGTGTACTTGGACGCAAGCTTGAGCTTGTAAATCACCCCCATGTGTTTGCATTGGTGTGGCTTCTCTGTGGTTTCTCAGATTCCCAATCTTGGGCACAACAGTCTGAGATAAAAAAACAAAACCAAAAGAAGCTTGGACGCAGGCAGAGTGAACGCAGGTTTCTGAGTGATGCGGCAGAGATCCGGGAGCCTGGGGTCTCTTCATTGGAGGACCCTGCAGAATGGGGGGTGGGATGCTCAGCCCCAGAGCCAGAGGACCCAGCGTCCCCACCCGAATCCCGCCCATCAGCAACAGGCTTAGGGAGCAGCACAGCACCGCTTGCTGGAGGCCAGAGGTGCTAATGCCCACCCTGTCTCTGACCCCGCAGGTGCATCTCCCAGGCAGATGTGCACCTGACAATGAGCGCCAAGGCCCACCCCTGACCCCGCACAGACCACTCGCTGCCACCACGGTGTCGGACGACAGAGACTGCAGAGTTTCAGCTCTGCCAGGAAAGTAGGATCTAGCTTCCTCTGTACTTTGTGCTTTATTTTCATTTATTTTCTTTGATTCTTTTGTATTAATTTCCTTATTTTAATTTTTATGTATGTATACCATATATATTTCTTACGTTTACTTTCATGGTACTTTAATTGTGTTTCTTATTTTGGGATTTAGAATCTTTTAACAAGCAGGCCAAAATAATCTGCTGTTTCTTTGGGGAGGGCAGTTGTTATTGTTTTTCTTGGTTTTTCTTTTTTTTCCTTCTTTCTTTTCTGGAAAACATAAAGAGATGGAGAAATTCACCTCCATACAATAACATGAGGTAGTACTCACAGCCAGGAAGTTAATCAATACGCATATATGATGTCTAACTACAGTTTAAAACAATGATTATAAAGATAACAGCTGGGCTGGAAAAAGAGCACAGAAGAAAACTAGAGAATCCCTTACTGTTGAAATAAAAGAACTAAAATCTAGTCAGGCGAACATTAAAAATACTATAACTGAGATGCAGTTCCAAGTGAAAGCCTTAAAAACAGGAAAGATTTCGGACTACAGAGGCAGACATAGTGAACTCAGCCACTTATTAAAACAGAAACATTCATATCATAGGAGACTCAGAAGATGAAGAGAGAGAAAAGGTGGGCCTTGCTCAGCCATTAGAAATGACAAATACTCACCATTAGCTTCAACGTGGATGGAACTGGAAGGTATTATGCTGAGTGAAGTAAGTCAATCAGAGAAGGACAAACACTGTATGTTCTCATTCATTTGGGGAATGTAGATAATAGTGAAAGGGAATATCAGGGAAGGGAGAAGGAATGTATGGGAAATATCAGAAAGGGAGACAGAACAAAAAGACTCCTGACTCTGAGAAATGAACTTGGGGTGATGGAAGTGGAGGAGGGTGGGGGTGGGGGTGAATGTGTGACGGGCACTGAGGGGGGCACTAGATGGTATTAGCACTGGGTGTTATTCCATATGTTGGCAAATTGAACACCAAAAAAATTAATTTATTATTAAAAAAAGAAAGAAAGAAAGAAAGAGGGGCACCTGGGTGGCTTAGTCAGTTAAGCTTCTGCCTTAGGCTCAGATCATATTCCAGGACCCAAGGCAGGCTCCCTGTTCAGCAGGAAAACAGCTTCTCCCTCTCCCTCTGCCCCTCTCGCTCATTCTTTTTCGCTCCTCTCTCATTCAAAGAAATAAATATCATCTTTGAAAAAGAAACAACCAAACAAACCCAGAAGGAAGAGAAATCTCCCATGTAGAAGAATTTCAAACAATTTGTGAAGACATTCCACCCTCAAGTGGATGAGCATAGCTTCCCACTCTTATGTGTGGAATACACATAGTAACTTCCTTCTACAAAATATATTATGAAAAAGTTAAAATAATAATAATAATAATAATAATAATAATAATAATAATAAAGAATCACTTTACGATAGGGAAAGCTGACAAACACTACCTCAGCAGGATGATCAGATCGGTACCAAGACTGATAAGTCACATGATAGTATCTATTCTTTATATAATAAAAATGGCAGTATATCGCTGTATATACTCCACAAAAAACAGATCAATCATGAGACAAATGAGAGACATGTCCCAACTGAGGGAAATTTTACAAAATACTCTACTTCTCAAAGTGTTCCAGTTCAACAACAAGGAAAGGCTGAAAGACTGTCACAATCCAGAGGAGCCTAAGACAACATGAGGACAAATATAATGTGATATGAGGGATGGTCACTTAGCAAAACTAAGGAAATCTGAATAAAGAATGGTCTTTGGTTAATGCAAATATTTTAATATTGATTCATTAGCTAATATTTGTACCGTACTAATATAAGATATCAATAATTGGAGAAATTGCGTGCAAGTGCATGAGAATTCTCTGTAGTATCTTCTCAATTTCCCTATAAATCTTTGATTCTTTTCTAATCAATAAGATTTATTTTGAAAATTGACTTAAAAGAATCAGGCTCCAAGGGTGAAGCCATTTTTAGAATAGTTAAATTAACTTACGCCTTATTCTTAAAGAGTTCCTTCGATGGGAACAAAGTAAGAATTTTATATTAGAAGGAAATAAAAACACTTATGAACATGTATAATGCCTCCTCCACCTGAAAAGCAGGAAAGGATAATAAATAGCAAAAATCAGACAAAAAACTTCTATTTTAAAAGACACCATACTGCAAGTGCATTTCAAATCAGCAATGCAGGCCTACCTGGGTGGCACAGTGGTTCAGCGCCTGCCTTTGGCCCAGGGCATGATCCTAGAGATCGAGAATCAACCCCACATGGGGCTCGCGGTGCATGGACCTGCTTCTCCCTCTGCCTGTGTCTCTGCCTCTCTCTCTCTCTCTGTATGACTATCATAAATAAGTAAAAAATAAAAAAAATAAAATCTTTAAAAAAATACAGAAATAATAAAATAAAATAATCAGTACATAAAATTTATTTCTCTGACATTTGTCTTCCAAATAGTTCACAGTGTTTCAGCGTCAGTTGAAACAGGGGAAGAATCTCGGGAAGAATCCTTCATATAATAATAGGACCATTGGTAATTGGTAATGATGTCTCTCAGTTCTTTCCAAGTCCATAAAAATGTATTTCCTGATGAGTGACTGAGCTGTGAAGAAAGAGATGAGAAACCCTCATCCCTCTGGATTCCTTGTGTCAGAATATTTTTTTTTTTTTTAATTTTTATTTATTTATGATAGTCACAGAGAGAGAGAGAGAGAGAGAGAGAGAGAGAGAGAGGCAGAGACACAGGCAGAGGGAGAAGCAGGCTCCATGCACCGGGAGCCTGACGTGGGATTCGATCCCGGGTCTCCAGGATCGCGCCCTGGGCCAAAGGCAGGCGCCAAACCGCTGCGCCACCCAGGGATCCCGTGTCAGAATATTTTAACCATGGTACTACGGATAGTAAATTAACTTATTAACAGGAAATACATCTCAGATTGGAATCTGAGCAATCAGATGGGCAGAGAAAAACGCTTTGACTCGCTCTTCATCTTTTAAAGACAAAGGAGAGCTTTTGTATGTACAAAGTCAGTTGTCAAGATAGCCTTAGGGAATAAGAGTCTGCAGGATGGAATCCGGCTGCACAGCTGGGATGCCAGCGCTCCACGTCTTCCTGATCCCTGGGCCTGTCCCCCAACACATGCTGCTATGCTGAAGTCATTGCAATTGCTCCCTTAAGAGCTCCAAGGAAGGGGGAAGGAGCTAGATAGGATGGGACCGGACTCGTGGAGGCCGAGAAAATTAAGGTGGTTCGGGGCCCTGGGGCTTCTCAGTAGGGAACACGGGGCTTCTGAGGCCAGGGGGAGCAACAGCAGCCAACAACACAAGGCTACATGGTTGGGTACTGGCGATGACCCCTGTGCCCCCACCCCCGGGGCCTCGGGGAAGAGGAGGCCACTAGGATAGGGCCTCCAGGGGTTGCCATGACAGCTGAACCCCAAATGGGGTGAGTGATGGCACCCTGGGAAGCAGGGGACTGGGGTGAGGGCAGGAAGGGGACCTGGGTACCAGGCAGCATTGCCGTGGCTGGAGCAGGACACACATCGATCCGATGGGGGTCGGATGGGTCAGGGTGACACCCACATTCGGTACTTTATATATTTCTAAATTCTATGCATTTTATTTGAGACAATTTGCAATTTGTAAACATACATAGTATGATGACCCCCAGATAATGTCCCCGGTCCAGCCAGGGCCCTGCACTGACCACACGGGGCCCCAGGGGCAGGTGCCACAGCAAACCCCAGACTGGGGTCACCTTTATCTGCAGACATCTCTGTGGGCAACTTAGAGAAAGGGGATATCTTGTGTCCGCCGGCCCGACACGCCATCCTCCTCATTCCCCACACCCACACCATCCCACTACATCATCATCCCCCATAGCGTCCCCCCTACATCATCCCCCTCACATCCACACAGCCCCACACAATCCCCACCCACACTATACCCCAACACCATCCCCCCTACACCATCCCCATACTCCACCACCATCATACCCCTGCCCCCACACCATCTACCCCCACACCATCGGCTCCCAGCAAGGACCCAGTGCAGCTGCCCCCTGTGGGACATGCTCAGCCTCCCTGGGGTTCTATGGATACCCTGCTCCCATCAGAAACACGGGTGTCCCACTGAGTAGCCAGGGGTTGCAGGGAGGAGGGGAGGCAGGGAGCCCCGCACAGTGTGGGTGCAGGTGGGTGGAGCAGAGGATGCACTGTGCCCTGCCTCCTCCCACTGTCAATCCTGGAGGGCAGCACACCCTGCACAGGACACCAGCCCCTAACCCAGAGGGACCTGGGTTGTCCTGGCCCCGGGCTCTGTGGGTGCTGGGGTGATTTGAGCCCCCCTGCAGGCCCAACACAAAGGCTAATGGGATCCAGCCCCCCATGGCCCTGGGCAGGCCTGGATTCTGGTCCCTGGGCGTACCCCACAGATCCAGGTCGCTGACCTAGGGCAGCCCTGGGGATCCCGGGACACCCCAGGGTGGGGAGAGCAGGGGTAGGCCGGTGGGCCACACCCACACCCACACCAGGAGGCAGGCTCCTCCAGGTGCTGCGGCCCCAGGGGGCCCGAGGCCGGGGTCCAGCTGCCCTGTGGTGACCAAGCACAGGAGCCCATGAGCTGCAGGTCCAGGTCATCTCTGCTGTCCTCAGAACTGTCTCTCAGGCTGAAACCTCAGGACACACGCCCCTACCCGGAGTCCACAAATGGTCCCAGGTGGGGGACTGCAGCACTCACCCCCCCACCCCGTATGATTCTTGCCCTCCCCTAAAGGACAGAAAGGTCTCCGTCCCCAGGGGAAGGCTCTGACCCATTTTCTGTGGAAAATCAATAAAGTGGTGTGGTGCGAAAATGCACAGCCAGCCAGTTTCTGTGTCTCCCAGAAATCTGTGCCAGGGGGGGTGGGGAGACCCCCAGATAGGAGGACGGGGCACCACCCAGGCCCCAACCACCCCCTGTAGGTGCGCCGCCAGGCACACACAGCTGACATCCCAACGTGCCCTCCAGGGGCGGCCAGACCCCAGGTCAGGACCCCACAGACTTTTCTGGGACTCAGCCTGTGCCCCGTGGGCCAGGAGGGGCTGGGACAGAGTGACATCCAGGGAGCCTCAAGTCACCAGGGTCTGTGATAAAAACTACCTGGGAGGTCTGTGCTCCCTCTGTCAAGGGGGCTGGAGCTAGCCAGGTTCCGGGGCAATTCCTCCCCTCCCCGCATTCCCGTGCCTGTGTGCCTGGGGCACAGAGGGCCTGCGGGGCGGTCAGCGTGGTCCTGGAAGGGATGTCAGGATAGCAGGCTCTTGTGTTGTGCCAAGATTGCGAAACCGAGAAACCACTGAGGAGCCGACACCGATGCAATCACACGAGGTTTTATTTACAAGCTCGGGCTTGGGTCCAAGTGCACCTGACACAGCGGAGCAGGGACTTGGACCCCGAGACTAAGAGGCATAGCAGCTTTATAGGGCCAGTGGCCCATGGGATACGCAGAAAGTTGCACAGTCATGTAGATCCAAACGCAGGTGGCCGATTTAATTACACCTTACCCTATTGTATCCACTTGAGCTGGCCTATTACTGTGGTCAGAATTGGCGCGCAGTTTTGATGGGTACAAAGCAGGGTTACATTGTTATGAGAGGATTTCCGATTAGGGTGTGCCCAGCAGCTCCTCTAGGGTGGGGCAGCGCCTTAAGCAATAAGCAGGTCATGTGGGGGTCATAGGGGAGGTGGCAGGTGTAGCACAAAATGGAATCAGTCCTGCTCTCCTTGTCCATGGGTAGGGGATTTTTGTTAAATTTCGTGGGTCCTACACTTGCAGCTCACTCCCCTGGTCACCCTCACCAGGTGGACAGTGGGTGCACACCTTGTGGTGCTGGATCGCTCACACCAGAGTGTGGAGGGCACCCTCTTCGACCTAGTGAGTAGGGGCTGGGTGAGCATGGGGCTCGGCCTGAAGGCCAGGCAGCACAGGGGACCGAAGAACCCCAGCCCCTTCCTGACCCTGACTCCCACACACAGGCAGCCCCAGGGCTGCTGGAATGTGGCAGAGTCGGACCTTCCAGCTCAGCTAACCCTACAGCGGAAAGTCACTGCAGGAGCGAGCCCCGGGTCGGCCAGGAGAGCCAAGCTGGCCACCCAGCGCCAGCACCAGAAATGATGATGTGCCAACCCTTTCGGCATTTGGGTGACCCAGTCAGAGGATCAGATAGCTGCATGTGATAGCTGCATGTGATAGACACACACACCCCAAAACCAACAAAAGTCGGAATCCCCCCAATGTTGTCAAACAGCAGCCGGATGGTTAAATACACGACGCTGTGCTCCTCAATAGGATACATGGAAGACGCTATGAGCCAGGATGCAGAGGTGCTGGAGGCACGGAGATATGCCTGTTGGGTTCCAAGAAGGAGCACAGAGGGGCAGGAAGCATCCTACGGAGCGGGGGGGCCCTCTTAGGAAAGGACACCAGGTCCCTGTGAAGGCTAAGGATGGTATAATCTGTCCTCCTCTCTTTCAGCTTCTGGTTTTCCTTCTACATGCCATTTTCCTCAATCATAATAGCAAAATTTTATTTTATTTATTTATTATTTATTTATGATAGTCACACACACACACACACACACACAGAGAGAGAGAGAGAGAGAGAGAGAGAGAGGCAGAGACACAGGCAGAGGGAGAAGCAGGCTCCATGCACGGGGAGCCTGACATGGGATTCGATCCCGGGTCTCCAGGATCGTGCCCTGGGCCAAAGGTAGGCGCCAAAATGCAGTGCCACCCCGGGATCTCCTATTTTATGTGTTTAAATTTCTTTTTATTGGAGTCCAATTTGTATGAATTCTTTCTTCAGCAAGGGTGTCATTCAGGATAGAAGGAGAGATAAAGAGTTTCACGGACAGGCAAAATATAAAGGTGTTCATGACCATTAAACCAGTCCAGTAAGAAATTTTAAGAGGGACTCTTCTAGTGGGGGAAAAAAAGAGACCAAAAGCAACAAAGGCTAGAAAGGACCAGAGAACATCACCAGAAACACCAACTCTACTGGTAACACAAAGGCACTTAGTTCATATCTTTCAATAATCACTCTGAATGCTGATAGGCTAAATGCTCCAATCAAAAGATATAGGGTATCAGAGTGGCTTAAAAATCATGATCCGGGATGCCTGGGTGGCTCAGGGGTTGAGCCTCTGACTTTAACTCAGGGTGTGATCCTGGAGTCTGGGATCCAGTCCCATATTGGGCCCCTGGTGGGGAGCCTGTTTTTCTCTCTGCATCATTTTCTGCCTCTCTCTCTCTCTCTCACTCTCACTCTCTCTCTCACTCTCTCATAAAATCGTTATTAAAAAAACAAGATCCATCTGTATGCTGCCTACATAATGCTCACCTTAGACCTATAGACACCAGCAGATTGAAAGTCAGGGGAAGGAAAATCATCTATCACGCTAATGGACATCAAAAGAAAGCTGGAGGACTCATACTTATATCAGACAAACTAGATTTCAAATCAAACCCTGGGGTACATTTGGTGGCTCAGTGGTTGAGCATCTGCCTTTGGCTCAGGGTGTGATCCTGGGATCCCAGGATCAAGTCCCACATTGGCCTTCCTTTGGGGAGCCTGCCTCTCCCTCTGCCTATGTTTCTGCCTCTGCTTCTCTGTGTATCTCTCATGAATAAATAAATAAAATATTTAAATTTCCAAAAAGAAAGAACAAATACTGTAAGAAGAGATGAAGAAGGGCATTATTTCATAATTAAAAAGACTCTCTATCAAGATCAGACAACTAAATATTTATGCTGCCAAAAGGGAGTACCTAAATATAGAAACCAATTAACAACAAACGTACAGGGACTCACTGATAATAATACAATGACGGGGGATTTTAACACCACTTAAGGCAATGGACCGATCGACTATGCAGAAAATCAACAGGGGAACAATAGCCTTGACACACTGGACCACAGCGACTCAACAGATATAGTCAAAACATTTCATCCCAAAGCAAAATACACATTCCTTTCAAGTGCACATGGGACATTCTCCAGAACAGATCATATCATGGGCCACAAATCAGCCCTCAACAGGTACAACAGGTACAAGAAGGTTGATGTCACACCCTGTACATTTTCGGACCACGACGCTATGAAACTTGAAGTCGACAGTAAGAAAAAATTTGGACGGACCAAAAAAACGTGGAGATTTTGAACATCCTACGAGAGAATGAATGGAGCAACCAGGAAATTAAAGAGAAAATTTAAAACAAATGAAAATGAAAACATGTTTCTCCAAACCTCTGGAATGTAGCAAAGGCAGACCTAAGAGGGAAGTAGCAATACAGGCCTACCTCAAGGAACAAGAAGTCTCCAATACACAACCTAACCCTACACCTAAAGGAGCTGGCAAAGGAATAGCAAACAAAGCCTAAAGCCTACAGAAGAAGGGAAAAAATAAAGATGAGAGCAGACATAAACAATACAGAAACCAAACAAAACAGTCGAATGGAATAACGAAACTAAGAGCTGGTTCTTCAAAATAATTAATAAAATGGATCAATCCCTAGCCAGCCTTATCCACGAGAAAAGAGACAAGACTTAAATAAATAAAATCACAAATGAGAGAAGAGAGATCACAATCAACACCAGAAAAACAAGACAATTATAAGGGAAAACTATGAAAGACTATACGCTAACAAACTGGGAGACCTGGAAGAAATGGACAAATCCCTAGAAATGTGCAAACAAGCAAAACTGAAATAGGAAGAAACAGAAAATGTGAACAGACCCATAACTAGCAATGGAATTGAATCAGCAAGGCACCTGGGTGCCTCAGTGGTTGATCATCTGCTTTGGCTCAGATCATGATCCGGGGTCCTGGGGGATCAAGTCCCACATCTGGCTCCCTGCATGGAGCCTCATTTTCCCTCTGCCGATACCTCTGCCTCTCTGTGTCTCTCATGAATTCATAAATAAAATCTTTAAAAAAGAAAAAAGATAAAAAGACGAGAAAGGACCCAAATAAAATCACAAATGAGAAAAGAGAAATAACAACACTAGAGAAATACAAAGGTTTATAAGAGAACATTATGAAAAATTATATGCCAGCAACCTCGAACCTGGAAGAAATAGATCAATTCCTAGAAATATATAACATAGCAAAAATAAAAAAGGAAGAAATAAGAAATTTGAACAGACAGATAACCAGCAAAGAAATTGAATCAGCAATCAAGAACCTCCCAACAGGAGACTCTTAGATCAATAGAACAAAAGGGAAAGCCGAAACAAGATAGAAACCTGTAACTCTATGATCCATTAATCGACAACAAGGCAGGAAGGAATATCCAATGGCACAAAGCAGTCTCTTCAACAAACCCTAACCCTGACCCCAGGATAAGAACAAATGGTGTTGGGAAAACCAGGCAGCCACATGCAGAAGAATGAACCTGGACCCCTCTCTTATACCATATAAATTCAAAATGGATGAAAGACCTAAATGTGAGACCTGAAACCATAAAAAGAAGAAAAGATAGGCAGCACCGTCTTTGACATTGGCCATTGGATCTTCTTTCTAGAAATGCCTCTGAGGCGAGGGAAACAAAATCAAAAATACTCTTGGGGCTTCATCAAATTGAAAAGCTTCCCCAAAGTGAAGGAAACAACCAAAGCTCAAAGGCAACATACAAAACGAGAGGAGATATTTGTAAACAACACATCCAATAAAGAGTTAGTATCCAAAACACATAAAGCAAATATAAATCTCAGCATCCTAAACACAAAGTATCCAACTGCAGATGGGCAGAAGACATGAATGGACTTTGTCTCTGGCAAGACATCCAGATGGCCACCAGACACACGGAAAGACACTCAGGGTCACCCATCATCAGGGAAATGCAAACCAAAACCACAATGAGATGTCACCTGACAGCCGTCAGAATGGCTAAAATTAACAACACAAGAAATAATAGGTGTTGGTGAGGCTATGGAGAAGGGGGAGCCCCCTTACACTCCTGGTGGGCATGCGAACAGGTGCAGTCACTGTGGAAAACAGTGTGGAGGGTCCTCGAGAAGTTCAAAGTAGAGCTACCTTACAATTCCAAAACTGCACAGCTAGGTATTTACCCCGAGGATACAAAAGTAGTTTAGTAGATTCGAAGAGGGACACGCAGCCCACTGTTTGTAGCAGCCTTATCAACAACAGCCAAACTGTGCATACAGCCCAGATGTCCATCAGCAGAGGAATGGGCAGAGACGATGTGGTAAATATACACACTACGACATCACTCGGTCATCAGAAGGGATGAAATGAAGCCATTTACAATGACGTGGGAGAAGGGAAAGGACTTATGCTAAATGAACTCAGTCAGAGAAAGACAGATACCAAATACCATACAATTGCATTCACATGTGTATTTTAAGAAACCAAACAGGGATCCCTGGGTGGCGCAGCGGTTTGGCGCCTGCCTTTGGCCCAGGGCGCGATCCTGGAGACCCGGGATCGAGTCCCACATCGGGCTCCCGGTGCATGGAGCCTGCTTCTCCCTCCGCCTGTGTCTCTGCCTCTCTCTCTCTGTCTTTCTGTGACTATCATAAATAAATAAATAAATAAATAAAAAAAAAAAAAAAGAAACCAAACAAACTGGCAAAGGGGTGGAGGGGGTGGATGAGAGAAGCAAACCAGGAAACACACTCTTAACCACAGAGAATAAACTAATAAATACCAGAGGAAGGTGGGAGGGATGGGGAATCAGGGGATGGGCATAGTGGAGGGCACCTGTGACCAGTACCAGCCGTTGTATCCAAGGGTTGAATCACTATGTGGTAAACCTGAAACTATATCATACTGTGTTTACAAACAGGAATGCAAGTAAAACTTTAAAATAATAATTGGTAGTGTTGATGAAACATGCACGCACAAGAGTTATCTTGTGCAACTGAAAATCCAAATAAAGAGTATTTAGAGCCACAAATCCCCTCCTTAGCTCAGCTCAGGAGAAGCCTGCCATGTCTATTCTGACCCCAGCAGAAGCCTGGAATTGATTCTCTGGGGAGGCCACTGACTTGGTGGACTCAGGCAATCTTTGAACCCAAAACCTAAATAGAGTGCATAAAAGTATACCGCCGAATATACTAGAGTCCCCGTGCAGGCACATGCCAAGACCCAAATCTAACCGTACACAGACATAACCCTAACCCTACACTTAAGCCTAATGTTAACCTAACCCTGAAACAAGACCTATCACTAATCGAAAACCAAACACAAACCCCAAGACCGAAACACATTCACTGAACCTTCCTGCCAACCCTCACCCTAACTCCTAAACCTATTCTAAACCCTTAACCCTGACCCCTACCTTAAATCTAACCCTAACCCTAACCTCTAACTCTAACCTTAACTTAATGGACTCAAATCCTATTCCTTTTTTTTTTTTTTTTTAATATATTTGTTGTTGTTCATAGCAGTTTCCTTTTTATTTATTTATTTTTTTAAGATTTTATTTATTCATTCATGAGAGACACAGAGAGAGGGAAACAGAGACACAGGCAGAGGGAGAAGCAGGCTCCATGCACCGGGAGCCTGACGTGGGATTCGATCCCGGGTCTCCAGGATCGCGCCCTGGGCCAAAGACAGGCGCCAAACCGCTGCGCCACCCAGGGATCCCTCAAATCCTATTCCTAACCTTAACCTGTACCCTAACGCTAACCCTGTAATATTAACCCTATCTCATACCCCAAACTGTACCCTAACCCTACCCTAAAACTAACCCCTAACCCACTCCCTAACCCTATCTCTTACCCTTTTCCAAAACCGTACCCTGACCCTGACCTGACCCTAACACCTACCCAAACAGTAACCCTAACCCTAGCCCTAACCCCTATCCTAACCCTAACCCTTGCCCTAACCCCAAACCTAGCCCTAACTTTAACCCTAACGCCTAACCCTAACCCCTAACCCCAACGCAGAGCCTAACCCCTAACCCTAACTGCAAACCTAAGCCCAACCCTAACTCTAACCATAACCCTAACACCAACTCTTAACCTCCTGCCCTAATCCCTAAAGCCTAAACCCTAACCCTAACTCTAAACCCTGTCCCTAACCCTAACCCCTTTCCCTAACCCCTAACCCCCATCCTAACTCCTAACCACTGACCCTTACCCTTTGCCCTCCCCCTAACCTCTAATCCATAACCATAAGCATAATCACTAACCCCTAACATCTCACCTAACCCTAACCACCAACTGCTGCCTCTCCCCTGACCCTACCATTCATTCTACCCATTCACTTACCCTGTGGTTCTGAGGATCCCTCCTGATGTGGACGTGGCCCCCAACGGCACCTCTAGAGTCCTCCAGGGGGTCCTGAGGAAGCCGGGCTCCTGTGAGTGCGGACGTGGGCCCACGTGTTCCTGAGTCATAGTCAGTGGGTGCTGAGGAGGCCGGGGCTCCTGTCACCGTGGATGCGGCCCCCAGGTTCCAGAAGCCTCAACCTATGTCCTGAGGGGCCCGGGAGCTCCTGCCAGAGTGGACGCGGGCCCACCTCTTCCAGAAGCCTCAACCTATGTCCTGAGGGGCCCGGGAGCTCCTGCCAGAGTGGACGCGGGCCCACCTCTTCCTGAAGCCTCCCCGCGGGTCCTGAGGCGGCCCAGGGGCTCCTGTCAGCGTGGACGCGGCCCAATGTCCCCCAGAAGACTCCCCGCGTGTCCTGTGACGTCCTCCTCAGGCCTCCAGAGCACAGGCAGGCTCCTGTTAGTGCAGGCGGAAATGGCCTACTGCGCATGTGTGCCCCTGGGCGGGGCTCCAGCTCGGGCGCCCCCTGCGGGAGGCTCAGGCACTGCAAGAGGCCGGGCAGGAGGCAGCTTGCCCCCGCCAGGGCCGCACCTGCCTCCTTCCAGGCTCCAGCTGAGGCCTGTGAGCTTCGGAATCATCTCACTGAAACGGAGCCCAACACCGGCTTCCCAGAAACACTTAAGGACAATGAATGGAGCCCACAGGACGCAAAATGAAATGTGGACCAGACTTTTACCACGTCCTGCAAAACTCACTCAACCCTCTTCCACTGGGGCAGCCGCTCTGGAAACAGTTTGGAGGCTCCACAGGAAGATACAAATAGAGCCACCCTGCGACCGGCAGGTGCACGGCCTGGAGCTCACTCCGAAGATACAGATGCAGTGAGACATGGGCACCTGCACCCCGATGTCCACAGCAGCCGGGTCGACAGTAGCCACACTGTGGGAGGAGCCTCGGTGCCCTGGGGCAGATGATGGATAAAGAGGATGGGAGATAGATGATGGTCATGGATGATAGATAGATGATAGGAATGGTACTCAGCTATCAAAGAGAAGGAAATCTTGCCATTTGCAATGACGTGGATAGAACTAGAGGGATCGTGTTAAGTGAAATAATTCAGTCGGGAAAGAGAATCACCATGTGGTGCCATTCATAGGAGGAATTAAAGAAGCAAAGCACATGAACATCTGTGAAGGGAAGCATAAACAAATAGGATGAAAACAGATGCAGGAAATACACACTCTTAATCATAGGAAACAAACTGAGGGTCGCTGGAGGGGAGAGGGGGGATAACAGGGGACCGGCATGAAGGAGGGCACCGTGACATCATGAGCACTGCTGTTTTCTCCAACTGGTGAATCCCTGAATTCTTCCTCTGAAAGTATAATACACTATACGTTAATTAATTGGGTTTAAATTAAATTAAGTTAAAAAAAATCAGTTGCATCAGAGCCCATTTCCTTCTGGAATCTCTGTTCTGCTCCTTCAGCTTATGCTGGAACCACCCCCTGTGTGTCTAAGTAGGCGCCACGCCTCGTCCGTGGCCCAGCCCAGGGCTAGAACTCACGACCCCGAGATCAGGACCAGAGGTGAGGTCGGGAGTCAGATGCTTAACCCACGGAGCCAGCCGGGGACCCGAGAACCACACTGTTTTATCCTGTGTCTCTGTGATGTCGTTTGAAATAGGAAAGTGCTGCGTCCTGCTCTGTCCTGCTTCTCCAATACTGATTGGATGTCCGGGGTCATTTGTGGGGGCGGACGGATGTTAGGGTTTTTTTTTCCTATTTCTAAGATCTGCCACCATGATTTTGATAGGAATGACATTGAAACCAAGGGTGGCTTCAGGAACTGCGGACATTTTCACAAGATGAGGCTCCCACCCCACGAGCTCAGGACGGCCACCCAGAGCCTGGTATGGCTCAGTGCACAAGTCTTGTGCTCCTTTGGTTCAGTCTCATTATTTATTCTCTGTGATGCTCCTGAGAAGGGAGTCACGTCCTTCATTTCCTTCCTGAGTGCTCATTGTCAGGACGCAGCAAGGCTACTGAGCTCTGTAGGGTCAGTTTGTGTCCCGTGACCTTACTGAACTCACTCCTTAGTTCTAACAGGTTTTGGTGGAGCCTCTCGGGTTTCCTGTTTCTAGTACCGCGTCTTCAGCAAATAGGGACAGTGTGACGTGCCCCTTCCAGGTGTGGAACCTTTGCTGTTTCCTGTCTGTTGACTACATTAGGACTTCCAGCACTGAGAGGGGACCTCCTTGGCTTGTTCCTGCTCAGGGGAGACGATTTCAGGTTTTCACCCTTGAGGATGACGTCAGCTGCGGGCCTTCCTAGCGGCCTTTATTCTGTTGATAGACATTTCCTCATAACTCACTATGCTTTTGATGTTGTATTTTGTCAAATGCTTTTTCTGCAACTCTTGAGAGGATCATATGCTTTTTGTCCTTTCTCTTGTTTTTCTTTTTAAAAAAGATTTTATTTACATATCCTTGAAAGACAGAGAGAGAGAGGCAGGTAGAGAGAGAGGCAGAGACACAGGCAGAGGGAGAAGGCGGCTCCATGTAGGGCACCCAACATGGGACTCGATCCCGGGACTCCAGGATCACGCCCTGGGCCGAAGGCAGGTGCTAACCTGCTGAACCATCCGGGCTGCCCCATGTCCTTTCTCTGGTTAATGTGATGGATCCTGCTGACCGATGGACAGAGGGGCCGTGGGTAGGACATGGGCAACATAGATGAACAATAGTAACAGCTATAAGCGTCTTGTTCTCAAATAAATAAGTTACAGAAATTTAGAAAGTACAGCCTAGGGAATAGAGTCAGTACTGTTGTGACAACTTTGTACAGGGACAGACGGTGATGCCACTTCTCGTGGGGGGAGCTGAGTAAGGCACAGAATTGTCAAGTCACTAGTTGTAGCCCTGAAACTACTGTCACATTGTGTGTCGACTGTACTTCAATAAATATCAAGGAAAAGGGGTTTCTGGTAGGACTCCCGGTGGGTCCGTGAAAGGCATTTACACATTTGTTACACACACGATGGCACCTCTGCAGAGGGGTTAAAGATGCTCACATGTCTTCATGTTAAATTTTAGAAGATTTACTTGAGAGAGGGTGCAGTGGGGAGGTGCGGAGGGAGAGGGAGAACCTGGAGTGGACTCCTCACCCACCAGAGCCCAAGTCCCACACGAGGCTCCACGCCACAACCTCGAGATCCTGACCTGAGCCAAACTAAAGAGTTGACGTGAAACTGACTGAACCACCCAGGAGCCCCTCAAATGTTCCTAACTGCAACCCCACGCTGTGAACCCTGGGGGACGGGGGGACATCTGTGACCCCCAGTCTGCCTTGAAGGGCGGTTGGCCTGCAGGGCCCGAGGATGGGAACTGAGGATGCGGGAGGCTGCCTGCATCGCCTTCCCGCCCGGCGTGGGGACAGGACCCTCCCCCGGGACCCTCGGCCTTCAGGGTGAAGGGCTAAGTGCTGATTGGACCCCGCCTGCCCACAGTCATGATGCGGTACCCCACACTGTGCAGAACTGTGGTGCCCCCTTTTTCCACCGCTGCCTGGTGCCCACTCTGCATCTGCAGACCTTCGGAGGCACTCGTGCTCCAGATCTGGCTCGCAGCGACCCGACTCTCCTGCTCTCCCCAGTAGCCCAGTACTTCTCTCTCCTCAGTACCCCAACTCTCCCACTCTCCCCAGTACCCCAACCCTCCCACTCTCCCCAGTACCCCCCCTCCCACTCTCCCCAGTACCCCAACCCTCCCACTCTCCCCAGTACCCCAGTGCATAAAGAGGAGGAGCTCACACAGCGACAGGTCACAGGTGAGTGGCAGCTGATCCCTGATCCCCGCGGGCCACAGTGGGGCCTGTGGGTCCGGGTGGGGGCACAGGCCTCCGGGGCTGGGGTCCACAACACCCCGACCCCCATGCAATGACCGTGAGCAGCTCCTACAGCCCTTCCACAGCCCCACGGGGTGAGAGCGGCCACCCTGCTGCCCCTGTCCAGGGAAGGAGGCTGCAGTCGGAACTCAGGCAGCTCCCCCGGGACCCCCATTCCCCTGTAAGCCCTGTGCTGTGCAGGCACCCAAGCCATGACCTTTCCAGCCTGTCCTAGACGCATGGACCCCGACAGGGGTGACTGACACCCCCCCATCCCGCCCTGTGCCCGCTGGGTCCCCCTGGCCCGTGAGCAGGCTTGCTCTTCATGCACTGGAATGTGGAGTCCCTCGTGCTCCCCCAGGCCCCCCTCAGGCCCCCTCAGAGTCACCAGGTCAGGTGAGACCCCAGGTAGGGATCAGAGACACCAGGTCCAGCTGAGGCCCAGGTGGGGACCACAGTCACCAGGTCGAGGTGAGGCCCAGGTGGGGACCAGTCACTAGGTCAGGTGAGGCCCAGGTGGGGATCGTCACTGATAGATAGAAGCAGGTGAGGCTGTCAGGCTACGCCCACCGGGCAGACAGGCCCTTCCTCTGGTGCCCAGCCAATCTCAGAGGGTCTGTGCTCCCTCAGGATTCAGGGGAGGGAGGAGCCCTTCTGCTCCCTCCTGTATGTCCCCAATTCTCTGCTCTGATCGGTCCCCACCATGGAGCCGCCTCTGTTGCAGGCGCACCAAGCAGGGTCTCCGCAGGACCTGTCACTGTGCAAGGTCACCGACCACCAGGGCTTTCTGCAGTGAGTCCCCTGGACACCCCTCATCCATCTCAGGGGGGTGGCATTTGCAGGAACACCTCTCTGGAGGCTGACCCCCCCCCCCCCCAGGTCGGGACCTCGTCCCCTGGAGCCCTCTGAGGACCATGTCTGTGCTGGGCTGCAGCTGACACACCCCGGAGGACGACCCGGGACGTGGGCAGAAAGGGAGCTGGGCCGAGGGGAGGCCCCTGGACACTCAGAGGAGGGGCCCCCACGCCTGCTTCGGGCAGGCCCAGGTGTCTGCCTCCTGCATCTGGGGGTGGTGGTGGGGTGGGGTGTCCAGTCCCTTCACCAGGGGATCCCGCCTCTGAGGGGCTCTGGGGCCGGAGCGTGCTCTCCGTAGGGGGACGGCCTGGTCTGGGGCGAGTCCTCAGGGGTGCTCTCACCCACACCCCCCAGCCAGGGCCCCCACGGTCCCGAAGGCTTCTCCGGCACTGCAGGTAGATGCTGAGGACCAGGCCAGGGCAGGGAGGTGGGGGGCCGCAGAAGGAGGGCCCGACCAGGCAGGAGGAGGGAAGAGGAGGATGGGGCTGCCCTGGGTGGGAACGAGGGAGGGGACAGCCCAGTGGCCTAGGTCGCAGGGGACGAGGCTGATGGGTCAACAGCCCCATGAGAACCTGACGGACCCTGGAGACCCCAGGTGGGGCCCCCTCAGCCCTGCTCATGGCCCAGTGGCTGCTGGGATGGTCATGCTCAGGGGCTGGTCGTGCTCAGGGGCTCCGACAGGACAGGAGGTGAAATGGGCCAGGGTGGCAGAGGGGACAGCAGAGGGGTCAGCCAGGGGGCAGGGGGAGGCCGGCTGAACGCTGGGCAGTCAGGCCCTGGGGAGGCGGGGGGACCTCAGCGGGACGGTCACGGGGCACCCGGGCCACGCTGACAGCTCTCGGGCTGGTCTATCGAGTGGGGGGGCAGGTCACCCCTTGGGGGCGCCGAGGGGTCCCCGCCCAGCCCACCACCGGCAAACACCCTTCTCAGAACCCCCAGATGCCGCCCCCACCCACCCTCAGGCCGCTGGCAGCCCCTGCCCTCCCTGGAGGAGCCCTGCCCTCCCCAGGCCCCTGGGTGCAGACAGGGGTGGGGGTGTGTGTGTGTGGCTGTGGCCTCAGGGCTCTGCGTCTCTTGCCTTCCAGGGACAAGGAGCTGCCCGGCCCCAGCCCCCGTGAGGCCAAGGTGAGAGCCCGTCCTGGGCCCCGGGCAGGACGTTGGGGGGGCTGGGGCCAGCTGTCTGCACCGTGTCCCCCAGGACATCCGCGGGCGTCTCCCCAGTCCCCCATCCCAGCGCTGCACGGGCTGCCTGGAACGCACCCCAGACCCGGAGCCATGGTCCGCGGGGGGCCCTGTGTCTTCCTGGCTCCTCCAGGTCCCACGGGGGACTGGACGCGGCCGGAGCGCCCACCTCCTGCAGCTGGAGCCTCACCTGCGGCCCCCGCTTGTCCTCTTCCAGAAGACCCGGCGCGCGGACAAATGGATAAAAATGCTCAAGCGATGGGACCACTACCTCCCCAGCGAGAAGGTGGGGTGCTGGGTGCCACCGAGGGTTCTCTGTCCTGACGGGGCTGGGGGGCCACCCTCAGTGTCCTCCTGCCCCGTCCTCGGGGGAGCCCCCTGCCTGGGGAGAGTCTGCTGGGAGCCCGGGCCTCCCCAGGCCCCGGGACGGCGGTGGGGGAACGTCAGGTCAGGGCCACGGTCCCTGCTCCTCGTGGGGGACAGGACCTAGCTCAAGAGAGACCCAGCCTCTCTGCAGACACCCTGGAGCTGAAGCCGGAACCTTCTATTTTTTATTTTTTAAAATTTTTTTTTATTATTTATTTATGATAGTCACAGAGAGAGAGAGAGAGAGAGAGAGAGAGAGAGGCAGAGACACAGGCAGAGGGAGAAGCAGGCTCCATGCACCGGGAGCCCCATGTGGGACTCGATCCCGGGTCTCCAGGATCGCGCCCTGGGCCAAAGGCAGGCGCTGAACCACTGCGCCACCCAGGGATCCCAAGCCGGAACCTTCTAGATGCCTCACGCTCCCTGGGCTCCAAGGGGCCGCCCTGGGCGCCTCTCACCAGCACTGCCTTCCTCCCTGCAGCTGCGACGCTGGGTCTACAAGGGGGTCCTGCCCCAGGTGCGGGGACAGGTGTGGCTGCGATTGCTGAACGTCGACCAGGTTAAGGCCAGGAATGCCGGGAAATACCAGGTGGGACCCGTCCACTCCCCGTGGACTCTCAGTCCCCTCCCTGCCCAGGGCTCACCCTCCGTGTCCCCTCCCCACCTGGGCTGATCCTCCATGTCCCCTCCCTGTCCAGGGCTGACCCCCTGTCCCCTCCCCTCCAGGCTGAACCCCATGTCCCCTCCCCACCCGGGGTGAACGCCCGTGTCCCCACCCCACCTGGGCTGAACCCCCGTGTCCCCTCCCCACCCGGGCTGGCCCCCTATGTGTCCTCCCCACCTGGGTTGATCCTCCATGTCCCCTCCCTGTCCACGATGGCTGGGCACAGGCCCTCATGCAGGCCCCGTGGGCACGGTGGGCACTCCCACCGTCCCTGGCCTCCCAGGGGAAGGGTGGAGGTTCCTTCAGGACACACTCCCATGGTGGCCCCAGGGCTCCCTGCCCAGGACGGCAGCTGCTGACAGGTTGGGGTCTGTGTCCCTGATGCCGGCTCCTCCTCCCGGTTTTCCCCCAGGAAATGAAGGAGGCGCCTGGTCTCCTCCCGGGACATCGTGCAGATCGACCTGGACGTCAACCGCACGTTCCGCAGTCACACCATGTTCTGGGACCGCTACGGGGTCGGGTGAGGCTGCTGGGCCAGCGGGGTTCGGAGGCCCGGGAGAGGCCCGGGGGCTTCTGTGCAGGGGACATGGGGTCTCCGAGGCCGGGGGGAGCGACAGCAGCAAACAACACACTGCCACGTGGTAGGGTGCTGGGGATGACCCCCGTGCCCCCACCCCCAGGGTCTCGGGGATGGGGAGGCCCCAGGACGGGGCCTCCAGGGGTCACCATCTGAGCTGAACCCCAAGAGGGTGAGGGGTGGCCCCGTGAAGAGCAGGGGGCTGGGGTGGGGGCGTGCGGGGCAGGAAGGGGACCTGGGGGCCAGGGTGCATGGCCGCGGCTGGACCGGGACACATGGACCCGACGAGGGTCGGAAAGGTCAGGGTGACACCCACCCTCGGTGCTTTATGTACTTCTGAATTCTGGGCATTTTATTTTAGACAATTTGCAGTTTGTGAGCACACACAGCATGACGACCCCCAGATGCCGCCCCGGTCCAGGCAGGCCCTGCGCGGAGCACACGGGGCCCCAGGGGCAGAGGTCACAGCAAACCCCAGACTGGGGTCGCCTTTATCTGTAGACGTCTCCGTGTGCACCTTAGCGAAGGGGGTGCCCTGTGTCCGCAGCCCCCCACCCCATCCCCTCAACCACCGCCCCCACGCCATCCCCCTACGTCACCCCCCACACCATCCCCCAACCCCCAGACCCCCCACCCCTATATTATCGGTCCCACCCCCATCCCTCCCCACAAGGACGCGGTGCAGCTGCCCCCTGTGGGACATGCTCAGCCTCCCCGGCCACCTTGGGGTTCTCTGGACGGCCTGCTCCCGTCAGAAGCCCGGGTGTCCCGTAGAGTCCCCAGGGGCTGCGGGGAGGTGGGGAAGGCAAGGAACCCCCGACAGGGGGGTGCAGGTGGGTGGAGCAGAGGGTGCAGCTACCTCTGTGTGCAGCGGGTGGGGTGTGGGAGCCCGGGACCCCAGAGGTGACCTGCAGGGGCGCCAGGGGCGGGGCTGGGGAGATGCCAGGCATGGGTGGCTGGGCTTCCCGGGGGGCCGCTCGGACCGTCTCCCCACGAGAACTCGGTGCTCCTCCCTGCAGGGAACCTGCTGCCCCCCGGGGCCCCCGCGGCCCTCAGAGCGCGGCCGGGTCAGGCTGACCTGTGACCCCCGGCCCGGGGGGAGCTGGCCTCCAGCAGCCCAGGCCCGGGGGCCGCGGAGCCGGGGTGCAGACTCAGGCCACCGTGTGGGGGGCATCGGGCGGCTCCTGGCAGTGCTGAGGGGGCCGCACCCCGTACCCCCCGTGCTCAGATAGTGACCCCAGGGGTTCGCAGCCTGTATGCGGATCACTCCTGCACAACGTTCCCTGCTCTCCTCACGGTGGCTAAGACCTGGAGCCCCAAGATGCACTGGGATGGGCGGGCCCAGGGTTCCCCCCACAGAGTCCAGCCCAGGGACACCTGGGAAGGCCTGGGGGTGCGCTCAGGGCCACGGACGCCCCAGCTGAGTGGCCTCGGGGCAGGGGCCACGTGGGGCTGGTGGTGTTCCCGGGACACGGGGCCAGGCCAGGCCAGGGCAGCGGAGGAGAGGTGTCAGGGGCTGCGGGGACCGGGGCAGGGGGAGCGCTGGCTCCCATGGGGGCGTGCGGGAGGGGGCCGCTCCAGGGCTGGAGGGGGTGCTGGCGGCACTGGGGGAGCCGGAGCTGCACACCCCCACAGCGGGAGCCGCTTGGAGGCATCGGACGCCCCAGGGTGCACTTAACCCCCGGAACGCTGCACGTGTGAGGTCGCTGCCTGTCCCCGTGCGCAGACCCGACCCCAGAGATCGGCCCCTGCGGAGGGGCCCTGCGGGCCGCGAGGCCTATGGGGCAGATATCGGCACCTCGGCGGCCTCTCTGGGTGGGGGCTGACTGAGCAGAGCCCCCCGCTGTCCCCCCTCCTAGGCAGCGAGCCCTGTTCCATGTGCTGGCAGCCTACTTGGTATACGACACCGTGAGTGTCCCTGCCCCCGCCTCCTGCCCTGGCCCAGCTCCCCTCGTGGAACCTCCCAGGGGCCACAGTCAGGCCCCCCCCCCCCGACCTGCCCTCCGGGAGGTCTCCAGACCTGGCGGGTCCCCTGCAGCCTGGCACAGCTCATGGAGGCCCCTCCTGCTGGTCTGAGGACGGGGGCCCTGGCATGGCGGCTGCAGGGCTCGGTAGTGGGGCCCGCGGTGCTGGCACCCGAGCTGGTCCAGGTGGCCCTCACCTGCCCCCCCCACCCTCTGGGAGCCCCCTCCGGGAGCCCGGGCTGTGAGGGAGCCGGGGGAACCTGACCCCTGCGGGGAGGGCTCAGAGGGGGCCTCGGGGCGCACGCCCTCCCTGGGGCTCTGGCTCTTGCAGGAGGTGGGCTACTGCCAGGGCATGAGCGAGATCGCGGCCATCCTCCTCATGTTCCTGCCCGAGGAGGACGCCTTCTGGGCGCTGACCCAGCTGATGGTGGGCGACCGGCACGCCATGCACGGTAGGGGCCCGCTGGGCCTCCGGGCAGGACGGGAGCTCAGGAGGGCCTCCCTGCAGGCTGCTGCACCGGCGGGCAGGCGGGGACCCCCCAGCTCGCCCCCCCACGGGCAAGGGCCCCGCCTCCCCGGTGGCCTCGGGGTCCCGGAGCCACGGCCACCCGCCCCACCGTCTGCAGGCCAGGCACGCACTCCCGCTGCTCCCCCAGCCTCCCGCCCAGCTGCCTGCTTGCCCCCCAGACCCCCCTGCCATCCCACGGCCACACGGGGCCCAGGGGGCAGTGTCTCCGCCTCCCAGGGGCCCCCAGCCTCACTCCCAAGCCCCACAGAGGGCCGTGCACGCCCATCACCCTCCCTGTGGCCTGCACCCGCTGCCCCTCGGGGCTGGGGACCCGCCTGTCCCCGCAGTGGCCCCTGCAGGAGAGAGGGTGCTGGGTCAGCCAGGCCTGGTCCTCAGCCCCCAGCCCACGCCCCACGGGGTCTCTGTGAGGATGAGGGTCCCCGGGCCCCGCGCCCCCGGCCTGGGAGGCAGCCCTGCCCTCTGGGAAGAGCAGGTCCAGTCAGGGCTCCGAGGGCGGTGAGCACACGGGGGTCAGGGCGTGGGGGGGAGGCCCCTGCCCCGACACCCCCCACCCCGCCTGGTGCAGGAGGAGGCCCTGACCGTGGTGGCCTGGGGCCTTCTCAGGCTTCTTCGTCCCGGGCTTCCCAAAGCTCCTCAGGTTCCAGGCTCATCAGGAGCGCGTCCTCCAAAGAGCTCTCCCGGACCTGAGGAAGCACATGGCGAGTGGGAGCTCCTGAGGCTCCATCCCCGGGGCCCAGGGCAGGGGGTGGGGGGCATGGCCCCCTCCCTCCGAGCTGCCCAGAGTTGGGGTCACGTTCCTCCCCCTGGGGCCCGGGGGCGCCCTCGGGGCTGGGCTGGGCTGGGCTGTGGGGAGCACGTCCACCCGGCTCCAGGGGCCGCGGCGTGGGGCCTGAGCACCTCCTGCCCTCCCGCCAGGATGAGGAGCAGATGTCCACCGGCATCTACACCCCAAAGTGGTTCCTGCAGTGCTTCCTCGGCCAGGTGAGGCCTCCCCAGGACCCCCACTCCCGGACCTGCCCCCTGCCCCCAGGGAGGGCCCAGCTCAGCCCTACCCTCCAGACGAGCCAGGCCCGACCCCAGGGCCCTGAGGCTGAGGCTGAGGCTCGCAGCCCAGCCCGTCCTGGAGAAGCCCAGAGGGTCCCTGGACGAGGTTCCGGGGGGCGGGCCGTCTCTGCCTCAGCTCCCCCGGGGGAGGCCGGGTCAGCCCGGGGTGTGGACGGGCCCTCGGCCCATTGGGCGGCCAGCCTGGGGTCCTCTCGAGGCATGGTGTCATCAAGGGCGGGCAGAGTCTGTGCCCCCAGGGGTGCGGGAGGTGCCGGCCGGGGTCGGAACCCGGAGCAGCCGGAGCCTTGATCTCCCTGGGAGGAGGGCACGCACGGGGAGGCGGGGGGGGGGGGGGGGGCGCTGCGGGGCCTCGTCGGAGGCAGCCGGGGGCCAGATGGCAGGCCTAGCCTAGCCCCAGCCGAGCCCCCCAGGGGCCCTGCTCAGGCCGCTCCTCCCACCCCGCTGTCCCCTAGACCCCCTTCTCACTCACCCTGAAGCGGTCTGATGCCTACGTACTCGATGGGGAGAGGGTGCTCACGGCCATGGCCTACACCATCCTCAAGGTGCACAGGAGTAAGTGAGCCCCTGGGAGCCCAGGAGTGCCGGGGGCGGGGGGCAGGGGTGGTGACCCTGTGCCCTGAGCAGCACCCAGACCTGGGGCGGGGGGATGGCGGGGCAGGCGGGTGCAGTGGGGCTCCCCGAGTGGAGCAGCGGGCAGGGGCCACCCCGGCCAGTGCACTGCCCGCGGCGCTCCTGGGCACAGCGGGACCCCAGCCGCTGGCCTGACTCTCGCCCACCGCCCAGAGCGCCTCCTGAAGCTGCCCCTGGAAGGGCTCCGGGAGTTCCTCCAGGACTCTCTGGCCCAGCCCTGGGCCCTGGAGGACGAGGCCGTGCTCAGACACCTTCAGGCCTCCATGACCCAGCTCCGGAGGATGTGGTGCGACCTGCCCCCCCCAGGTGGGCTCAGGGCCCCGGCCCCTCCTGACTCGGCCTGCTGGGACCGCCCACAGGGGACAGAGCCCCCGGGGCCCCCGTCCTCATCTCTGGGGCTCTCCTCTTCTGCTCCAGCCTCAGGGACCCCAGGCCAGGGCTGGGCGGGCGGGCACCCACTGCAGGGCCCGGGCACCAGTGTGGGGGGCTGAGCACAGGGTCAGGCTGGGGGGCCACGCGGGAGCCATGAGGACCCCTGGGGCCCCCAGCGGGGGACACACAGCCTGCTGGAGACGCTGACCCCGTCGGCCTCTTTTCAGTGGGACCTGAGGAGTTCCCCATGAGGCCCCTGGGCCTGGAGCGAGTGTCCCCGGCGCCCGGGCCTCTCCTCCCTTCTCCGGCCTCTGAGCCACCGCCCAGGGTGGAGGAGCCGGCCTCCCCAGGCCCAGCCACCCAGCCTGAGCCGCCCCAACCCCCTCCCGGCCAGGCCATCGTCCAACTTGCCCCCCAGCCCCAGCGGTGGAACTCCCTCCCCACCCTCCCGGGGCAACAAGGCAGTGCAGGCAAGGCGGCCCCGGGACACGGCGGGCTTCAAGACAAAAAACGGGGTCTCCTTCCATTCGGCACCTGCCTGGGCCACCCCAGAGGCCCCGCGACGGGCCGGGCCCTGGAGCACCCCCGGGACTCCCATCACAGGGTCCCCCCAGCCCCCTAGGGATGACGCTGTCGGGCCCAGGACACCCTTCCTGCCCCGCGGCCACTGCAGCTCGTGCCCCTCGCTGGGCAGTGACGGGCACAGCCAGGGCAGAGCCAGGGCGGCGCTGAGCCCGCTGCCCCGAGGCCCCGCACAGGCCCGGGACCCTCTGCCCTCCGCGTCCACGGGGCAGCTCGATGCTTGCGGGCCTCGGGGGCAGAGCGTGGCGGTGAGGGCGGGGGCCCGGAGGCTCCGGCCCTCCATCACCGTGCCCTGCCTTGTCTTGCTGTCCCTCCCGGAGGGCGGCACCCCCAGCACGGGACACCAGCCCCTGACCCAGAGGGACCTGGGCTGGCCTGGACCCGGTCTCTGTGGGGGCAGGGGCGACTCGAGCCCCCCCAGGCCCAGCATTAATGGGATCCAGCACCCCCAGGCCCTGGCCAGGCCTACATTCTGGCCCCGGGCTGAGCGAGCCCTCTCACAGCTGGATGTGGCCCCCTGGGCCCTGGGAGTACCCCACAGATCCAGGTCGCTGACCTAGGGCAGCCCTGGGGATCCCGGGACACCCCAGAGCAGGGCAGCAGGGGCAGGCCCGTGGGCCCCACCCGCACCCACACCAGGAGGCAGGCTCCTCCACATACTGGGGCTCCAGCAGTCAGTCACCCGGCCCCAGGGGGCCCGAGGCTGGGGTCCAGCGCAGGAGCCCATGGGCCGCAGGTCCACGTCAGCCCTGCTGCCCCCAGAACCGCCTCTTACCGCCCCGACCTCAGGACACGCGCCCCCACCCGGAGTCGAGTCCGCACAGGCTCCCAGGCGGGGGACTCCAGCACCCGCACCCCTGTGGGATTCCCGCTTTCCTCTAAGGACAGGAAGGCCTCCCAGGGGAAGGCGCGCACCCTCGGCTCTGAGCCCCTGTTTGCTGTTGCAAGTTCAATAAAGTGTTGTTGTGTGAAAATGCACGGCCGGCTCATTTCTGCGTCTCCTGGAGCTCTGTGCACGGGGTGCGGAGACACCCCCAGAGAGGAGGAGGGGGCACCGCCCAGGCCCCGACCAGCCCCTGCAGGGGCGTCGCCAGGCACACACAGCTGATGTCCCCATGTGCCTTCCAGGGGCGGCCAGACGTCAGGGTCAGGACCCCACAGACTCTACTGTGACTCAGCCTGTGTCCGCGGCCAGGACGGGCCTGGGACAGAGTGACAGCCGGGGAGCCTCAGGTCACCAGGGTCTGTGCTAAGCGCCCTGGGAGGTCTGTGCTCCCTCTGTCCAGGGGGCCTGGGCTGCCCGGGCTCCGGGGCACTTCCTCCCCTCCCCGCCCCGGGCCTGTGCGCCTGGGGCACAAAGGGCCCGCAGGGCGGTCAGCGTGGCCCCAGAGGGGACATCAGGTCAGCAGGCCCTTGCAGCTCTCACACCTGGTGCTCCTGGATCTCTTGCACCAGAGTGTGGAGGGCACCCTGCACGCCCTGGAGAGTAGGGGCTGGGTGAGCATGGGGCTCAGCCCGGGGGCAGGCAGCACAGAGGACCTAGGGACCCCAGCCTGACTCCCACACACAGGCAGCCCCAGGGCCCCCCCCCCATGGGCAGCCGGCTCCTCAGGAGCTCCCCCCAGGGCGGCCCCGAGGTCTGGCTCCCCGCTGGAGAGGCATCGGGGAGAAGAGAAGCAGCCGGCACTCGGTGGGGACCCACTGCCACCCACGGGAATGTGGCCGAGCCGGACCTTCCAGCTCTGCTGACCCTCCGGCGGGACAGCACGGCACGAGGGAACCCGGGTCAGCCAGGAGAACCCATCTAGCCACCCAGTGCCAGCACCAGAAACGATGGTGTTTCAACCATTTCGGCGTCAGGGCGACGCAGCCTGAGGATCAGATCGTGGCACGGCGACAGACACACACACACCCCTAACCCAACAAACGTCGGAATCCCCCGATTGTTGTCAGACAGCAGCCAGATGGTTACAGACACGATGCTGGGGTCCCCGGTAGGACACACGCAGGACGCTCCAGACCACGGCTACAGAGGCGCTGGAGGCCCGGGGATGTGCCTGCGGGTGCCCACGGGGAGTGCGGGGTGGTGGGAAGCACCCTACAGAGGGGGGCCCCCCTGGGAAAGGATGCCAGGTCCCCGCAAAGGCTCCAGATGCTGACATCTGTCCTCCTCTCCTTCAGCTTCTGGTTTCCCCCCTATTTTGTTCTTCCTGATTTTCCTTCGGCCTCCACCCTGCATCCGAGCCACTGACCACACGGGCTTCTTTACGACGTCGGGTCCCAAAAGGAGGCCGAGCTCTGGCTCCCGGGATTGGGAAGGACCATCGCCGAGGTTTATGCTGATCCCCCAAGCTCGTGCCTTCCCGACTCTTCTGTCCTGCAGAACGAGGGGAGGCACGGGCCTTACAGGGAAGGAGGCCTACTCCCACTCGGGCGGGACGGTGCCTCGTGGAGGATGTCATCTGGGCCCAGGAGTGCGAGCGGGGCCATCAAGAACAGGTCACATGTTAGACATAGTCCACTTTGAGGTTTGTCCTGAAGCGAGCACTCACCTTCCATGTCATGCTTTATTACTTCATCCATTTATTATTTGTTAAAGATTTTATTTTTATGTCCTCTCTACACCCAACATGGAGTTCAAACTCACAGTCCTGACATCAAGGTCCCCCGACCAGGCCGGCCAGGCACCCCAGGGCCATGTTTCTCATCTCTTTGCTGGCTCGCCTATCTCTGCACCCAACTAGGACATCGAGTCCATGACAGGGGAGCTTTAGCTACCTCCGAACCCGGAACGTTCTCGCTGTATCCCCATCCTAGAACGACCTTCGCCATTGAATAGCAATTTAAATAAATCGGCATCCAAAAGACTCCTGGTCAAGGAAATGGCCAACTTATCACGTGTGTGGGCCCCGCTCCCTGGGCTCCCGGGGAGGCTCTGCTTTCTTTAACATCGATCAAGGTCCCAATGACTCCACCGCACCTCGACGCGGGGGCTCAGTTTCTGCCCTGACACAGGCAGCACGTCGGCTTCAATTAATACCTATCAATCAGTCAAAGGGAGCCTGGCCGCTCGGTGTGGTTCGTAAGAACACGCGACTCTTGTTCTTGGGGCGGAGAGTTCAAGCCCCATGTGGGGGCAGCCACAGTGGCGCAGCGGTTTGGTGCCTCCTGCAGCCTGGGGTGTGATCCTGGAGACCCGGAATCAAGTCCCACGTCGGGCTTCACATGGAGCCTGCTTCTCCCTCTGCCTGTATCTCTGCCTTTCTCTCTCTCTCTGAATGAATAAATAAATAAATCTTTAAAAAATAAAAATAAAAAAAAAGCCCCATGTGGGTGTAGAGATGACAGAAAAATAAAATCTTTTTTTTTTTAAAGTTAATTTTTTTTAAAGTTAATTTATTTATGATAGAGAGAGAGAGAGAGGCAGAGACACAGGCAGAGGGAGAAGCAGGCTCCATGCACCGGGAGCCTGACGTGGGACTCGATCCCGGGTCCCCAGGATCGCGCCCTGGGCCAAAGGCAGGCATTAAAACCGCTGCGCCACCCAGGGATCCCGAAAAATAAAATCTTAAAAAGAAAATCAATCAGTCGGTCTGGGGGAGACACAGCCCCGGATCCCACAGGGGCAGGGAGCCAGCTGACGGGTCTACGCACACTATTAGAAGCAGCAGAGCACACAGTCAGAACTTCCAGAAGTCTGCGAGAGGGGGGGACATGCCGGCCTCGACGGTGCTAGGGAGGCGAAGTGGGGGGCGGCCCCTGGAGCGACAGGGTGGGCTCAGGGTCCCCGGGGTCCCAAGGACGGTGGCGCCAACGGTTCCCAGGCCCAGGAGCGGGGACCCCGGCCGAGAGCCGCGGGACTAGGCCAGCTGTCTGCCCTGTGTGGCCACAAACTGCAAACCCCTGTGCGGTCACGGGGCCGCGTCCCTGGGCCGGGCCAGCAAAGGCCAGAAGTGGGAGGAGACCCTCCCGGGCGGGAGGAGCACGGGTCACCCCCAGGGCAGCCCCTAAAACTTGGAGGTTTGAAACTCAGTCACTTGTCCGAGATCAAAAAACAAAACAGAAGCTGGGACACAGGCAGGGTGAGCGCAGGGTCTGCAGAAGCGGAGGAGGCCTGGGCCCCGGGGGGTTCCTCTGCGGAGGCCCCTGCAGACCGGGGAGCGGGATGCTCAGCCCCAGGCCCAGGGGACCCGGCGCCCCCGCCCGCATCCCGCCCTCAGCGCTGAGGCTCCGGGGCAGCACAGCGCCGCCTGCGGGAGGCCAGACCCCGCCTCTGACCCGCAGGTGCATCGCCCCTGAGGCAGGTGCATCGCCCCCGAGGCAGGTGCGCACCTGAGGTCAGCGCCGCGGCCCCGCCCCCAGATCCTGCCCCGCCCCCTCGCTGCCGCCAGGTGGATGGACCGCAGAGGCTGCAGAGCTCCAGCTCCGTGGGGAGAGCGGGGTCGAGCTTCCCCTGTACTTTGTGCATGCTTTATTTTCATTTCTTTTCTTCGATTCTTTTTTATTAATTGCTTGATTTTAATTTTTATGTATATACCTTATATATTACTTATTTTTGTTTACTTTCATTGTAGTTTGATTTTCTTTCTTATTTTGGAATTTAGATTCTTTTTTTTTTCCCAAGCCAAAATCACAACTGTTTAATTACTACGATTCTGCATACAAGTTAAATGTTCTATTTGCATTTAAAACTGGCATTGCACAATATACAGATAAATGGTAAAATATATGCTAATATACATTAAGTTTTCTTTGCTTAGAATGACATCAAATATCACAGCACCATAGGCAAAAAAATCAATGGCAACAATAAAAGCAAAATAACAACAACAACAAAACACCATATCAATTAAGAAAGAGAGCACAGAGGAAAGAAACTTTATATTTAGTAACATTAATGGGCTTTTTTCCCCCTGCTCTTTGAACAAAATATTCTGTGTTTTGGTTTTCCCCTGGACTCCACAAAGATTTAACCACTCCTGGGTGTATGTAGCCCAAGTCAGAGGGGTGGCTAAGAAACGAATGCTTTCAGAGGTTGTGGAATAAACTTGAATGTTCAAGCTTAATTTTCTGTGGATGAGAGCCCTGTCTGTAGAATCTAGCAGGGTGGGGGTGAAAACAGGAGGAGGCAGGCTAAAACCTGGCAGCTATGGTCCAGGGGCAACAACTTGGGTCTTTCTTTGCCATCATAATTTACTTAACCATATTTAGAATATTTTAGATTCTTTTAACAAGCAGGCCAAAACACACACAGGATCCAGTGGTCTTTTTTGGGGGGTGAGGGGGCGGTTGCTGTTGTTGTTATTGTTGTTTTTCTTGTTTTTTTCTTTTTCTTCCTTCTTTTTGGATAAAATAATGAGATGGAGAAATTCACCTCCAAAAAAACCTCCTGGTACTCACAGCTAGGAAGTTCATCAATACACATATATGATGTCTGACTAGAGTTTAAAACAATGATTATAAAGATAGCAGCTGGGCTGGAAAAAGAGCACAGAAGAAAACTTGAGAATCCCTTACTGTAGAAATAAAAGAACTAAAATCTAGTCAGGCCAACGTTAAAAATGCTATAACTGAGATGCAGTCCCAAGTGGAAGCCTTAAAAACAAGAAAGGTTATGGACCACAGAGGCAGACGTAGGGAACTCAGCCACTTATTAAAACAATAACATCCGTATCATAGGAGACTCAGAAGATGAAGAGAGAGAAAAGGGGGCAGAAGTTTTATTTGAACAAATTATGTAAACTTCTCTAACCCGAGGAAGGACACAGACACTGAAAATGAGAGCACAGAGAACTCCCACTAAATTCAACAGAAGCCGACCATCGCCAAGGCACATCGTAGTCAAATTCACAAAATACACAGACAAGGAAAGAATCCTGAAAGCGGCGGAGGCGAGGTTTGTGTGTGTGGGGGAGTCCTTAACCTACAAGGAGGATGAATCCAATTTGCAGCAGATCTGTCCACAGACTTGGCAGCCCAGAAAGGAGTGGAAGGAAATATTCAATATACTGAATGGGAAAAGTATGCAGCCAAGAATTCTTTCTTCAGCAAGGATGTCATTCAGGATAGAAGGAGAGATAAAGAGTTTCCCAGACAGGCAAAAAATAAAGGAGTTCATGACCCCTAAACCAGTCCGGCAAGGAATTTTAAGGGGGACTCTTCTAGTGGGGGAAAAAAGAGACCAAAACCAACAAAGACTAGAAAGGACCAGAGAACATCGCCAGAAACACCAAATCTACCGGTAACACAAAGGCACTAAATTCATCTCTTTCAACAATCACTCTGAATGCAGATGGAATTAATGCTCCAATAAAAAGATATAGGATATCAGAGTGGATTAAAAAACAAGATCTGGGATGCTTGGGTGGCTCAGGAGTTGAGCCTCTGCCTGCGGCTCAGGGTGTGATCCTGGAGTCAGGGATCCAGTCTCACATCGGGCTCCTGGTGGGGAGCCTGCTTCTCTCTCTGCCTAATTTTCTGCCTCTCTCTCTCTCTCTTTCATGAATAAATACAATCTTTAAAAAAAAAACAAACAAGATCCATGTATATGCTGCCTACAGACGCTCACCTTAGACCTATAGACACCAGCAGATTGAAAGTCAGGGGATGGAAAATCATCTATCACACTAATGGACATCAAAAGAAAGCTGGAGGACCCATACTTATATCAGACAAACTAGATTTGAAACCAAACACTGGGGACACCTGGTGGCTCAGTGTTTAAGCATCTGCCTTCAGCTCAGGGTGTGATTCCCGGGTCCCAAGATCGAGTCCCACATCGGCCTTCCCTTGGGGAGCCTGCCTCTCCCTCTGCCTATGTTTCTGACTCTGCTTCTCTCTGTATATCTCTCATGAATAAACAAATAAAATCTTTAAGTTAAAAAAAGAAAGAACAAATACTGTAAGAAGAGATGAAGGGCATTATTTCATAATTAAGAAGACTCTATCAATCTCTATCTGATTATCAGATCAAATAACTGTAAATATTTATGCCACCGACATGGGAGAACCTAAATATAGAAACCAATTAACAACAAACATACATAAACTCACTGATAATAATACAACTCCAGGGGATTTTAACACCCACTTACGATCATCTATGCAAAAATCAACAGAGGAACAATGGCCTTGACTCTCTGGACCAGAGGGACTCAACAGATAGAGTCAGAACATTTCATCCTAAAGCAGCAGAATACATATTCGTTTCAAGTGCACATGGGACACTCTCCAGAACAGATCACATCATGGGCCACAAATCAGCCCTCAACAGGTACAAGAAGATTGAGATCATACCATGTACATTTTCAGACCACGACACTATGAAACTCAGTCAAGAGCAAGAAAAATTTGGACAGACCAAAAATACATGGAGATTATGAACATCCTACTAGAGAATGAATGGAGCAACCAGGAAATTAAAGAGGAAATTTAGAAAATATATAGAAACAAATGAAAATGAAAACATGTTTCTCCAAACCTCTGCAATGCAGCAAAGGCAGTCCTAAGAGGGAAGTACATAGCAATGCAGGCCTACCTCAAGAAACAAGAAGTCTCCAATACGCAAACTAACCCTACACCTAAGGGAGCTGGAAAAGGACAGCAACAAAGCCTAAAGCCTGCAGCAGAAGGGAAATAATAAAGATGAGAGCAGAAATAGACAATACAGAAACAACAAAACAGTAGAATGGAATAGCGAAACTAAGAGCCGGTTCTTCAAAATACTTAATAAAATGGATCAAGCCCTAGCCAGCCTCATCAACAAGAAAAGAGAAGGGACCTTCTCTAAATAAAATCACAAATGAGAGAGGAGAGATCACAATCAACACCAGAAAAATAAGACAATTATAAGGGAATACTATGAAAGATTATATGCTAACAAACTGGGAGACCTGGAAGAAATGGACAAATCCCTAGAAATGTGCAAACGAGCAAAACTGAAATAGGAAGAAATAGAAAATGTGAACAGACCCATAACTAGCAAAGGAATTGAATCAGCAAGGCACCTGGGTGCCTCGGTGGTTGAGCATCTGCTTTGGCTCCAGTCAGGATCCTGGGGTCCTGGGGAATTGAGTCCCACATCAGGCTCCCCACATGGAGTGTGATTTTCTCTCTGCCTGTGTCTCTGCCTCTCTTTGTGTGTCTTTCATGAATAAATAAATAAAATCTTTTTTAAAAAAAGAAAGTTGAGAAAGGACCCAAATAAAATCACAAATGAGAGAAGAGAAATAACAACAAACACCACAGAAATACCAACGATTATAAGAGAACATTATGAAAAATTATATGCCAGCAACTTAGAACCTGGAAGAAATAGATCAATTCCTAGAAATAGATAACATAGCAAAAATGAAAAAGGAAAAATAAGAAACTGGAACAGACAGATAACCAGCAAAGAAATTGAATCAGCAATCAAAAATCTCCCAACAAACAAAGTCCAGGACCAGATGGCCTTCCCAGAGCAATTCCACTGGACATCTAAGGAAGAGTTAATATCCATTCTTCTCAAATTATGCACCCCCTAAAAAAAAAAGAGAAGAGGAAGGAAAACTTTCAAATTCATTCTATGAAGCCAGCATTACCCTGATACCAATACCAGATAAAGATCCCATTACAAAGAGAGAGAGAGAGAGAGAGAGAGAGAGAACTAAAGGTCAATATCCCCGATTAACAGAGATCAAAAAGTCTCAATAAAAAGCTAGCACAGTGAATCAAACAATACATTAAATAAATTATTCACCATGATCAAGTGGGAGTTATTCCTGGGTTGCCAAGATGGTTCAATATTAACAAATCAATCACGCGATACACCACATTATTAAAAGAAAGGATAAGAACCAAGTGACCATTTATTTTTTTAAAAGGTTTGTTTATTTATCTATTTGTGATAGACAGAGAGAGAGAGAGAGAGAGAGAGAGAGAGAGAGGCAGAGACACAGGAGGAGGGAGAAGAAGGCTCCATGCCGGGAGCCTGACATGGGACGTGATCCCGAGACCCCAGGATCGCACCCTGGGCCGAAGGCAGGCGCCAAACCGCTGAGCCACCCAGGGATCCCCCAAGTGACCATTTCAACAAATGCAGAAAAAGCACTGACAGGGGATCCCTGGGTGGCTCAGCAGTTTGGCACCTGCCTTCAGCCCGGGGCGTGATCCTGGAGTCACTGAGTCCCACATCGGGCTCCCTGCATGGGGCCTGCTTCTCCCTCTGCCTGTGTCTCTGCCTCTCTCTCTCTCTCTCTCTCTCTCATGAATAAATAAGTAAAATCTTAAAAAAGAAAAAAAAATTAAAAAGCACTGACAAAACATAACATCCAGCCATGGTGAAAACCCTCAACAGGTTAAGTTTAGAGGGGATGTATCTCAACATAATAAAAACCTTAGATGAAAAACCCAGAATATCATCCTCAATAGGGAAAAACCAAGAACTTTTCCTCTATAGCCAGGACCAAGACAGGGATGTCTGCCCTCATCACTCTGATTCAACACAGCCCGGAAGTCCTAGCCACAGAACTGAGACAACAAAAAGAAATAAAAGGCATCCAAATCAGCTAGGAAGATGTCAAGCTTTCACTATTTGATGATGAATGATTTTCTGTATAGAAAACCCAAAAATCTCCATCAAAAACTGCTAAAACTGATAAATTCAGTAAAAGACACAAAGTGAACTTGCAGAAATCCATTGCATTTCTATGTGCCAATAACGAGGCAGCAGGAAGAGAAATTGAGGACCAGGGGGCTTTTCGTCCACAGAGGGGGTCACTTTTAAAAATACCACGTGAGACATGCTTCTGGGTGCAGGCGGTTCATCGGGAGGTGAGTCCAGGTGGAGGAGCACCAGGAATGGGGGGAAAGTTGATCAGACGCATTACCACGCTGGCCACCCCTGTAGACCGGGTGCTCCGCCTGGCTGGGGTCCCTGAAGGAACCGTGTAGACCTCACCTCAGAATTGTTTGAGGTTTGGAAAGCAGGACAATCTGTTCATGTGACTTCACCCCCTATACCAATCGGTGTCTCCCCACCTGCCCACAGCGGGTGCCTAGTCTGAGCAACACCTGTACCTTCTAGAGGCTGGCCAGCAGGGTTTGGGGTGCCAGCCAGTGAGTGGGGCACAGGGCAGCTTCTGTCAGAGCCCTGGAGAGGCACTGGGATTTGGGGAAGGGGATCTAGGAAGAAGGAAGACCAGTCGTGAAGCTCCAGGGAGACGGAAGGAAGGGCAGGTGGAAGACCCACCCTCGGTGCTCTGCACGGTTGGGGAAGTGGAACAGAGCGAGCAAGGGACAACGCGGCCAAACGTGTCTGCAGAACATGGGGCTTACGTGACAGTTTAAGGACTCCAAGGTGTATCCTGTATTCAATACAATTTGATGTAGGCATTGAGCGCGGAAGTGAGATGTCCTACATGGACCATCATGACACTTGTGGACAAAGATCTTTTTACTTCTCCCTTCCCAAGCTCCATTCCTTTCATTTCCTTGTGCTATTCTCGGGCCAGGACTTGCACGGGGCGACGGGGCGCACGGGGCGCACGGGGCGGACGGGGCGACGGGGCGGAGGGGGCGGACGGGGCGCACGGGGCGGACGGGCGGACGGGGCGTACGGGGCGCACGGGCGCACGGGCGCGACGGGGCGCACGGGCGGACGGGGCGCACGGGGCGCACGGGGCACGGGCGGACGGGGCGCACGGGCGCACGGGGCGGACGGGGCGGACGGGGCGCACGGCGAGGGCGCACGGGGCGACGGGGCGGACGGGGCGACGGGGCGCACGGGGCGCACGGGGCGACGGGGCGGACGGGGCGCACGGGGCGCACGGGGCGCACGGGGCGGACGGGGCGCACGGGGCGCACGGGGCGCACGGGGCGCACGGGGCGGACGGGGCGCACGGGGCGCACGGGGCGGACGGGGCGCACGGGGCGCACGGGGCGCACGGGGCGGACGGGGCGGACGGGGCGCACGGGGCGGACGGGGCGGACGGGGCGCACGGGGCGCACGGGGCGGACGGGGCGCACGGGGCGCACGGGGCGCACGGGGCGGACGGGGCGCACGGGGCGCACGGGGCGGACGGGGCGGACGGGGCGGACGGGGCGCACGGGGCGCACGGGGCGGACGGGGCGCACGGGGCGGACGGGGCGCACGGGGCGCACGGGGCGCACGGGGCGGACGGGGCGGACGGGGCGCACGGGGCGCACGGGGCGGACGGGGCGCACGGGGCGGACGGGGCGCACGGGGCGCACGGGGCGGACGGGGCGGACGGGGCGCACGGAGCGGACGGGGCGCACGGGGCGCACGGGGCGGACGGGGCGCACGGGGCGGACGGGGCGCACGGGGCGGACGGCGGCGCTGCACTGCGGTGGGGCCACGGGGCTCCAGGCGGTGCCAGGGCGGTCACCCAGCCGCACACCCGGCAGTGCCCCCGCGCCCCCCTCCCCCCTGCCCTGGGGCCGCCTCCTCAGACCCGTCCCGGAGGACGCAGTCACTGATTGGCAGCAGCCAAAGCGCGCCTGGCCCGGATTGGGCGCCGGCCCGGGGGGCGGGCCTCGGAAGGCGGAACCGGAAGTGCCGCCGCGGGCCTCCGGGGCGTCGGGGGGCGCGGCCGGGGCGGGACGCGGTCGTGGGCCCGCCCGGACGCCTCAGCCGCTCTCCTCCGCCGGGAACACTCGGCCCCGCCCTGCCCGCTGCGCTCGGGAGCCCGGACTCAGCCCGCCCGCCCCGGACCGCCGCCCGCGGGCTTCCGCTGGGGGGGGGCTGCTCGTCGCTCGCCCGCCCCGCCCCGGCCCTGGGAGGGGGAGGGGGAGGGGCACCCGGCGGGCGCGAGCGGCCGCGGCGGTGCAAGCTCCTGGGCCCCTGCGGCCCCCGCCCGCGGCCCCGCCCCGCGCCCCTGAGCCGAGGAGGGACGGATGCGGGACACCGGGCCTGAGGGCGACGCCCCCGGGTGCCGCTGCGGAGGGGAGCCGCGGTCAAGGCCTTGGGGCTCTGCCCGCCGGGAGGGAGGACGCCCCCGCCTCCGCGCCACGGAACACTCAAGGGTCCTGGGGCCCAACACCGGGCCACGACCTTGACGTGCCCTCTGCTGCCGCAGCCGGCGCCGTGCGCCTGCCCAGCTCCCACGGCCCGAGGCTCCCCTGCCTTCCCCGCGCCGCCCCAGGGCCGCCCCCGGGGCCCCCAGCTCCCGCGGTCACCGGGGTCACCGCCCCCGGGGCCCCCCAGCTCCCGCGGTCACCGGGGTCACCGCCCCCGGGGCCCCCCAGCTCCCGCGGTCACCGGGGTCACCGCCCCCGGGGCCCCCAGCTCCCGCGGTCACCGGGGTCACCGCCCCCGGGGCCCCCCAGCTCCCGCGGTCACCGGGGTCACCGCCCCCGGGGCCCCCCAGCTCCCGCGGTCACCGGGGTCACCGCCCCAGGGGCCCCCCAGCTCCCGCGGTCACCGGGGTCACCGCCCACCGGGATCACCACCAGGCGCTGCTTCTGGGTCACAACCCCTGTCACTAGGAACGCACATTCCCGTGTGTCTGACCCCTTTCACTTGGCATAATGTTTGCAGATTTATCAGTACTTTCCATTTCTGTTACTGAGTAGCAGCCCATTGTATGAATAGAACAGGATTTATGTGTCCACAGGCGGCTGCGTTGTCTCCAGCTGCGGCTCCTCCAAAGAAAGCGGCCAAGCTAATGCTCCTGCAAGACTTCAGTGGACTCACATTTTTATTTAGTTGGGGTGAACGCCTGGGAGTGGAAACCCTGAGCCAGATGCTCAGTGTCAGCCCAAGGTACGAGACACTGTGGACTGTTCCGGATAAGACCCCCGTAGGGGCTTATCTGCTGAGGGCTCAGTAGTGAGCCTCTGCCTCCAGCCCGGGTCGTGTTCCCGGGATCGAGTCCCACATCAGGCTCCCCGCGTGGAGCCTGCTTCTCCCTCTGCCTGCGTCTCTGCCTCTCTCTGTGGGTCTCTCGTGAGTAAATAAAATCTTTAAGAAAAAACCAAACTCACAGGTGCTCCCATAACCAAGGCATGAAGATTCTACTTTCTCCACAGACTTGTCAACTCCCGGTATTGCAGGCTTCAGTACATCTTCATTCTAGTGAGTAAACACCTCATCCTACGGTATTTTTTAATGATTTATTTATTTAAAGAATCTCTACACCTCACGTGGGGCTTGAACTCACAACCTGAGATCAACAGTTGCCTGCTTTACCGACTGAGCTGGGCAGGCGCCCTCGCCTCATTTAACTAACTTAACAGTAGGGCTGGAGGGTCCCAAACAGAAGGAAGAGAGCCATACAGGGACATACGGAGTCCTGGAAGTCACTGGGGGAAAGGAGGGCGAGTGCTCCTCGGGTGCAGAGGTCCCTCTGGTGGACACACAAGTCCTGGGCATCCGTAGGGCCCGCTGCCCCGCAGGCGGAGGACGGGTCCAGGAGCTGGAGCTCCCTGGAGCAGGTGGGATGAGGGGCACCAGGGGTGAGAGAACACCCTTTGGATGGCAGCTCAGGTGCAACATCTGTTGGGACTGTTTGGCCTCATCTCATCAACTGCTGGCCTTTCTGCTCTGTAATGATCTGCATCCTAGAAGTCTTTTACAGGCAAGCTTTAGGATTGCTCCAGTACTTAAACTGTAGTGTGATCGGCTGCCACAGCCAAGTTTGCCTTGGTCTCCACAGCCTGCAGATAAAAGCTGGAGACAGAGTAGCAGCCACAGGCTCGGCCCTGCTCCTCCCGTGACCTCGTATGCCCACGGGCAGAGCCCCGACCTAGATTTCACGGCAGGCCGGTGGGAGACCCGTGGGGTTCTGAGGGTCGGGCCGGCCCACCCCTGCTCCGCACACGGCCTCACCACTGGCTACACCGGCCTGGAGCACACATTTAGGAAGGAAACCGCCCCGTGAGCCAGGGGGCTGGCACTTGAGGAAGCGTCGCACGATGCAGGAGAGGGCCTGGGTAGTGGAGGGCAGATCCCAGGAAGCGTTCAGCAGAGCAGCACTCGGCCAAGGCCAAGAGGGAAGCAGTTTCAAGCAGAAAGGAGGAGACCAGTCCCACCCAGGCCCGTGGGCCAGAGCCCCGGACTCCACGGGTCCTCCGCGGGATGCTGCCTCGGAGAGACGTACCAGGAGCAAACGCTTCCTACTCCCAGCACCTCTGACACCAACTGTGCAGATTCCCTGCACCGGCCAATCTCTGGGGGCAGCTGGGAGTCCCACTGTGTGTGGGGCAAACGCCACAGCCCCACAGGCGCCGCCCACACGCCAGCCGCATGTCCAGCCCCTGTGCTGTTGACCTGGTGGCTGTAAGTTGGGGCTCCTACCACCCCCTCCTAGGGTTCAGTGACTTGCTCTAGAGGCTCATGGGAAACCCTCACACATACCAGTTCATGCTATGATGCAGGTTATGAGACAGGATACATATGAACAGCTGGATGAAGATGCACATGGGGTGAAGTCTGGGGGGACCCCGTGGAGTTGGGGTGCCCCCACCTGGGAGCTCCCCGAGCCCTGACTGCTGGGAACTCTATAGGGGCTTCCTCACGTAGGCACGATGCATCACTAACTCCATCTCCAGCCCCTCCCGCCTCCCGGAGGATGTGGGGTAGGGCTGGAGGTTCCAAGCTTCTGCTGACCACACCGCAGCCTGAAGCAATGCCCAGTCATCTTATTCCAACCAACATGCTCTTACCACTCTAGAGATTTCAAGGGATTTCAGGGTCCCGTGTTGGGAATTGGGAGCAGACGAATGAATGTTTTTTATTATATCACAAATGTGTGACAAAAACCATGCTTCAGTAGGTGGAGGAGTGGATAGGGCAGTTGGGAATTAGAAAACGTGAGCACGCAGCATTCCCTGGAAGGGTCCCCGGGACAGAGGAGAAGCCCCACCTGCCCTCTCTGTGTGAGTGTCTGCCAGTTTGAGTGGGGATCTGCGGGAGGTCAGCAGAATTGGCCTGTTTGATGCACCGAGATAAAGGTGTGTAAGAAGCCTGAATTCTGGGGAAGAAAGTTGCCAAGATAGGGTTGAGCAGCAGCAATGGCGCCCTGTCCCAGATAAGAGCCGAGGACTGCTGGTCCTTCTGCTTGCGGATAGGAAGGGGCCAGGGGTAGGTCACCCTCAGCCTCAGGATTTCTAGATAAGATGAGAGGGGAAGGGAGCTGTGTGTGGAGGTTGGAATCACCGTGGAGAGTGGGGTGGGGGGAGGTTGTGTGGTCCCTGTGGGAGTGTGCAGGCCTCCCAGGGGCCCTCAGGAGCCAGGCCCACCCCACCCCTCCCCCTGCACTCATGCTGCCGCTGTTTGGTCCTGGAGCGGCTGGCTCCCCTGACAGCTCTCCCCCTCCGCGTCTCCTTCCACTGGACATGCAGCAGAGCAAGAAAACAGCTTAGTCCTTGTTGTGAGGGCTCTGGGAACAAAAAAGCCCCTGTTGCCCGCTTGGAACAATGCTTCCTTCTCCTCAGCAGATTCTGGTGATCTGTCTGAAACAGAGGGGCAGTGTGAGCCCCTGATCGTCACCAGGCCCCCCCTCCACTGGGCTCCGGGCTTTCATCTCCCCCACCCTCGCTGCAGCGCTCATCCACTCGGCCTGCCAATCCGCCGAGGGGACATGGGTGGGCGGGGTGGGGGGACGCAGTGACCAGGGCACGAGGGCACATGGAGAGAGTGGCCTCTGCACTTAAGGCATCCACGTGCTGGTTCCCCTCTCCCTGCCTTCCTGCATCACCTCCGGGCCCAACACGCCTTTCCAGTTCAGTGGGCAGGATCCTGGGCTGGGGTTGCGCCTCCATGGACACACTGCCCTGGTCAGTTATGTCCTGTTGTCCATCGGGGGCAGTTAGCAGGTCAGGGCCAGGGATGCTTGACGTCCTGCGGCTCATGGGGTGGCTGCACCATCTTGGAGGCCAGTTTCGTCCACACCCCACACTGCCGACCAGAGCTCTGCTGGGCTGTCATAAATTTATATCTGACTCTGAAACCCAACTCTGCCCAACATGTGGGCACTGGAGTTCCCCGGAGTACAGCCCCGAGAATCAAGGCCGGATGGGCAGCCTCCGGTGAAGCCTGGGCAGCCGCGACGCGGGACTGTCAGGAACTCTAGCAGCATCACAGCCCAGGCCGCTCCCGCTTTCCCCAATTCATTTCTCTCCCTTTTCTTTTTCTTTTCTTTTTTAAAAAGATTTTATTAATTTATTCATGACACACACACACACACACACACACACACACACACACACAGAGGCAGAGACCCAGGCAGAGGGAGAAGCAGGTTCCATGCAGGGAGCCCGATGTGGGACTCGATCCCAGGACCCCAGGGTCGCGCCCTGGGCCGAAGGCAGACGCTCAACCACTGAGCTGCCCAGGCGTCCATCCCTGATTCATTTCTAACAGCTCTGTGGCTGTATACCTGCCCTACGACACACGGGGTGTGATCAAAGTCGTGACTCAGTGGGTTTGGACGTCTGCGCACACGTGTGAAGCCATCACCCAAGTCATCTCCACCCAGGACCCCCTGCCCAACCAGAGCCAGGCCTGATTGATTCTGGAATGGCGTCCGTGGTAACATAGTTGCTTTTGTTTTACTGTAGAACTTTATAGAGACACAAGCTGATGAGTTGATAGGACATGAGGTCACAGCAGGAAGTGAAACGTGCCCCACCTCAATGTGTGTCTTTGGCTCTGTCCTCAGGGAGCAGGACACACTTCCCCAGCAGTGGCGGCCCCAAGGCCATCTGCAGCCCCTTCTTATCAGCCGGTCCGTCCCCTGGTGGCCCACGGCAACTGGCCCATCCCCTAGTAAGTCCTCTGTACCCACCGTGTGCCAGGCACATCAGCAAGGGTCTGAGGGTGTGTGAGGGACTGGCACAGAAACACAGTGGGGACTGTCCCTGGATCAGGGCTTCCAGGGTCAAGGCTGGCACAGGAGGAGCCGGGGTTATAGCGAACTTGCTGGAGGAGATGGGAGGAGGTGGGGCTGTGGTTGGGGCAGAACGTGAGACAGGCCATTGTTGTGGTAGTTCCACCACCTGAACTCGTGATGTGTGTCTGGCCCTATATTTGGTGTTGGGAGGCCCAGATGAAGCTTGAGGACCCTTGGCTCAGAGCCTGCTATGGAAGAGCCAGGCACACAAGAGCCCCGGTGGGCCAAGACCTCAGAGTGGTCTAAGCACAGCTGGAGGCATCAGAGGGACTTTCCTCGAGCCAACAGTGTGGCGTCCATGTCTGCTGTCCATCTGAGACCCTGGAACTGCCCCAGTGACCGCCCTTACTTCACTGGGGTGCTTGAGATGAGAGGCACCGGCTGTGATCCTCCCTGTTTGACTCCTCTCCCATCACACCATGTACGCTGTCACTTGACCACTGACATCACCTTTAGCACACACTCAAATTTTCAGCTCTGGGCAGAGTGCCAGGCAGGTGCGTGCCCATGGCCACATTTAATCTCCTACCCAAGGGCATTCTGTGCTGAGGGTTGTAGCTAAGCCTGTCTACATAGAAGAATAATGGGGCCTAGTGAAGGGTCATGGCGTGTCCAAGGTCACCCAGCGGGGAGGTAGCAGAGACCTGGCCCTGGGGAGTTTGGCTCAAAAGCCCGTTCTGTCCTCTTACCCAGAACAGTACTCGCCAACCTCAATTGAGTTCCCACCCCCAGGAGCCAGTGCTCTATCCTTGTAGGCCGCTCACCTCTCTTCTAGTGACAAGTTTCTGTGAGTAGGTCTATTGGCAGGGTCAGCTGGTGAAATGGGGCCACTAGGGGAGATGTTAAGAGACCCATTGCAGGTGGGATTTCAGGGACAGCTGGGGGTCAGATATCCTCAGGGTGGGCTGTGAGGCAGCTGACTGGGGCTCAGGCGTGAGCTGAACCTCTGCTTCTGCAGAGGTGTCTCTTGAGTTCTCTGTCTCCGGAGAACCTTGGCTATACAATCGTTCCTGCTGCTCAACATCCTCATTAACACTTCCTATGGTCAGTCTAATTTTAGCCATTCTTGTATGAGTGCGATGATATCTCCTTGTGGTTTTCAATATTCCTGAAAATTATACTGCTGAGCACCATTTCCTGTTCTTATTGACCATCAATAAATCTTTTGTGAAGTATTTTTTTTAAATACACTATCTTTTCTCATTGATCTGTAGTAATTCTTTGTTAGCAAGTCCTTTGTCAGTATGTGTATTGCAGATCTTTACTCTCAGTGCGTGCCTTGCTTTTCATTTTCTTAATCATCACAAAATAAGCAGGAATGTCACATTTCATTGAAGTCCAATTCAATCCTTTTAAATTCTTAGTGCATTTTGTGTCCTACCCCAAAACTGGTATTTTCTACATTTTCTACATTTTTTTTTCCAGGACTTTATAGTTTAAGGCTATGATCTATCTCAAATTTCTAAATTCCATTTTTAATTCTAATTATTTGTAGATTATTTTATATTTCTTATGTACACAATCCTAGTATCTGTGATTAGTCACATTTCCCTCCCCTCACTCCTCATGCTTTTTGTTTTTCTTATAACATTGGTTATATTTTCTAATATAATTTGAATAGAATAGTGATGTTTGAAGATTTTAACACAGCCCTCTCAGTATCCTTTAGAAAAAGTAGACAAAACTGGTAATAAGTACGACTGAATTGACATATATAGAACATGACATAATAAGTGCAAATTCATTCTTTTCAAGTGCTCATAGAACATTTACCAAAATAGACTATATGTTGGGCCATGAAGCAAGTCTACAAATTTGCAAAGCCTGAAATTATATAGATTATATTCTTAGAGCAAAGGAGAATTGAGCCAGTCATAATGGAAAGAAACCCAAAAAGTCTTTCAATGTTTACAAATTAAACCTAACTTTTCTAAATTTTCTAAGGGTCAAAGGAGGAATCACAATGGAAATTCTCAACCTTTCCCATATCAGGGTTCACAGAAAACGGCACTGTATCTGTGAAAAGCACTGTCATGAGTTGAGCCTTAAATCATATTTCCACCTGCCCTGGCTGCACGGGGCAGCCTTGGTCTGTGCATCCCCCCCCCCCCCCCCCAGCTACCCTGTCTGGTGGCCTTCAGTTACGGGGGTCAACATTGCCAGATGGGAAGGGAAATCTCCAATCTGTACTTCTAGTTCTGATGGTGCTCCTATATTGTCCTCATAGGTCTAAAACCACAATTTCTGAGTGAAACATGACATTTTTGTGTCCTATTTCACTTTGTGATTGTCCTTAAGTTTTTGAAAACAAGCCTGTGAGCCATCTATTAGAAGTATTGATTCAACCTGGGAAAACACACTTCTGGGAAAACAAATAGAGCCAAATATTAGGATTTACTACTGAGCACCTGCTTTTGCTGGACATCACACTGGCTCTTTGTGGAGTTCTCTGTTCTGTGATACGGATATTATTAGCCACATATTTATATGGTTGGAGACTGTGTAAGTTACATGGGATTAGATCAGTGTCAGAAACCAAAGTGGGATCCCGAAATGGATTCCACATCCCTTGTTTATACACAGTACTACTCCCTTCTGAACTCTGGTCTACTTGATCTGGAAACATAACAAGTATCAGGATTTTCTTGTTATGTTGCAAACTAAAGGATATCAGCTGGCCTTTTTACCTTTGTGCACCATGACCATTTAATTATCTGGATAGAAGACCGTTGAGGAAGGTACTCAGAACCCTAGGAATAGAGACATAATATTTTTTCTTTTTTAAAAAGATTTATTTATTTACTTATTTATTCATGAGAGACAGACAGAGAAAGAGAGAGAGAGAGAGAGAGAGAGAAGAGAGAGAGGCAGGGACACGGGCAGACGGAGAAGCTGACTCCCTGCAAGGAGCCTGATGTGGGACTAGATTTCAGAACTCTGGGATCGCGCCCTGAGCCACCCAGGTGCCCCTGTTTTTCTGATATTGAAGTCACGAAAGGAAATATGCTTTGTCATTGATTCAGGCACCAGTATCTTCACAGCCAGCAGCAACACAGGTCTGATAGAGTATGCTCAGCCTGTTCCACACAATGAGCAAATGCTAATAATAAAAATTGCTAAAAAAAAAAAAAAAAAAAATTGCTAAAATATTCCCTTCCCTACTATTACTTGTTTCCCAACCATGGTAGTGTTTGTGCGTCATGACTGTGGTTTACATCAGTCACAACTGGCAGGACTTAAATAGAGCATCGGAGCTTCAGGGACAGGTAATGTTTAATTAATTGTGACAATCAGCTACTTGGTTTTATTCTAGAAGCCAAGTGAGTGGGGCCAGAGATCTCTAAGATGTCTGGCAGCTAGTTCGACAATTCTGACTTTAAATTACTTCTGTGATTCAGAGCTTGGGCGGGAGAAGGGGAGGCCGGCTCTGGGAGCACCTCTGTTCCTGTAACCAGGTAACATTCTGTAGGTGTCATTGTGGTTTCTTTGTATTCCTGTTATTAAAGCTTTTGTGCCACGTTCCTCCCTTCAGAAGTCATTATAACAAAAACCCGTCTTTTTAAATTATAAATGCTGCCTGTTAACCCCGCCAACAGCACAGAGGGGCGTTGTCCACTGGACGCGGGTGGGGATCTGAGCCTGTGCTGCGTCCTCGCCACAAACAGACCCGGAGGCCACCGTGCTTTGGGAGCCCGGCACCAGCCACTCGGGGTGAGCCCGCAGGTGAGGCTCTCGGTCCCAGAGCACTACTCTTTGGCTCCCCAAATTGCCTGGGAAATGTGTGAAATCACTGCATCTCCTAGAGGCCAAGCCTGGGCGCCTCTGAGAGCAGCTGACCTGCGGAGCCAGGACCGCCCTGCTGGCAGGACCCGTTCACCAGGGAGGGGCGGTGCTCTGGGGGTGGCCTGCAGCCCGCGGGGTCCTGACCCCGACCCCACCCGCCAGCGTGTCGGGGGTCCTGCCCACGACCTCCCACGCGTGCACAGCTCCAAGGTCGCGAGAAGGTCCCCCTGTCTGGGCAGGGCGGGGGGGGGATGGTCCTGCCCACGACCCCCCACGTGTGCACAGCTCCAAGGTCGCGAGAAGGTCCCCCTGTCTGGGCAGGGCGGGGGGGGGGGGGGGGGATGGTCCTGCCCACGACCCCCCACGTGTGCACAGCTCCAAGGTCGCGAGAAGGTCCCCCTGTCTGGGCAGGGCGGGGGGGGGCCGTGGGGGGGGGCCGTCCTGCCCACGACCCCCCACGCGTGCAAGCCCGAGGGTCAGCGGGGTCGGGGGGGGGGTCCTGCTCACTGCGCAGCCCACGCAGGCAAGCCCAAGGGTCCGCGGGACCGCCGGGCGTGGGGAGGACTCTGCCCCCGGCCCCCCCCACGCCTGCGCAGCCAGGCGGGGCGTTGGGCTCCGGAGGGGCCGCGGGCGGCCACGTGGCCCCTCAGGAATGCGCGGGCGTGGGGGCGGAGCGCGGCCGGGGACGGGCAGGCGCGCGGTCCAATGGGCTCGTGGCAGCGTCGGGCCCGGCCAATCAGCGCGCGGGGGCGGGACGGCCGCCCTGTGGGCGGGGCCGGGGCGCATCCCTGGACGGCGGCGGCAGGGCTGGGCGCGGGGCGCTCGGAGGGACGGCGGGCGGGTCCCGGCGGGTGAGTGCGGGCTGCGGGCGGGGCGCCCCGGGGCTCCGGGGGTGCTCGGGCGGGAGCCGGGAGCCGGGGCCCGGGTGGGGCGGGGGCGGGAGTGCGCGGGGCCCCGACGAGCGCTGCTGCTCCTCCCAAAGCCCCTTCGCCCGTGACTCCCGAAGTCGCTGAGCCCCAGGGACCGGTGGCTTCTGGGCTGCCCGCCCCGACGAGCGCGGGATGGGGCGCAGACGGCCCGGGTGTCCCTGGTGCCCCGGGAGGAGCGCAGGGCGCGGCCGCGCGGCGCCCCAGCGGCAGGGGGTGCCCGTCCTCGCCGCAGCAGACCGGGCAGGCAGCAGGCCCGGCGGCGCCCAGCACCGTGCGGGTGAGGCCCGGCGGCGCCCACTCAGGCACTGCGCCCTCCCCCCCCCCCCCCCCCCCCCGGTGATGAGCAGGGGCCGTCGGCTGTGCGGGAGGTCCCCCAGGTGGGGTCTGGGCGCAGCCACACGGCCGGTCGCGAGCTGAGCTGTTGGTAGGAGGCCTGACTTCTCTCCTGTGAAGACAGTGTCGGGTCTACTTAGGAGGAGGGGTTACCGCTTACAAGCAAGCGTTTGCCCTTCTCCCAGAGCATCACTGCTCCAGAAACCGGAGCAGGTGTGCCGGCCACAGGTCAGGAGGTGGGTCACTCCCACCCAAGGACACTCCCCTCTGGACCCTAAATTCTCAACATAAACACCCGATTCCGCTCGTCACAGGGAATCAACAATCAGAAAAAACAGATGTATTTGGTTCGGTGTGCTTTTCATGTCCGTGACTCACTTTTGCTGGAGGTAAAACTTCTCATTAACCCCAAACCTCATGGGCTTTTGTCTTTTCTCTAGTTGAGCCGCAGAGTAAAAAGTAGCTGCTGGTGTTCTGGGTTTGGTGCAAGGGTTACATAGTTTCCCTGCAGGTGGAACATGGCAGGGGATAACTTTTTCACTGTTCATTTATTGCTTACAAAATACATTTTGGACATTGTTGCATAGGAAATAAGTATCAGAAAGCAAAATGAGATTTACTGTTTCTGTTTTTAAAATCTAATTCGCAGCATTTCTTTGGCCCTCAGATAGGATTTGGTGGCCAACATCTGGGGTCAGGTGTACGGTCACTTTCTGTCATCAGATACAGACTTTGGTGATGTCGTTTGAGATGCTTTTTCCTAATTCATTGGTCTTTCCATTAAACAAGTGACAACTAGGGAAGAGGGCAAATTCAAAATTATTCAAGATGCCTTCCTACCTTTTAAAAATTGAGCTTGGCTTTCTAGTTGGACTAAATGCATGCTCTTGATATTTTGAGGTGCCCTGTTTTCTCGGTAATTTCTTTAGTGTTGAAGTCAGAAGGAGAGTCTTTGGGAATTCTGGATAGAGGCGTGCTGGTGGATCAAAGGGCTTGGGGTCAGGAGCCCTGGTTGAGTTCAGGAACTGCTTGCCTGACCCTGGGTGAGTCAGGGTATCCTACAGAGGTTCTGTTTACTCTTTATGAAATTGCTGGAAGGGAATGTCTGTGGAAAGGCTTTTTTTTTTTTTTTTTTTTTTTTTTTTAAGATTTGCTTTATTTATCCATGAGAGACACAGAGAGGCAGAGACCCAGGCAGAGGGAGAAGCAGGCTCCATGCAGGTAGCCTGACGTGGGACTCGATCCCAGGACCCTGGGGTTACACCCGGGGCGGAAAGCAGTGCTAAACCACTGAGCCACCCAGGGATCCCCTCCTGGTCGTCTTACAATCACCCAAGTGAATCGTACCTGCTGGTGGGAGGGGCTATCTCTGGGTTTTAATTTCCTATTTTAATTAAGCGATGGGAAAACAAGTTTTTGAGATATTATAAAAACCTTTTTGAGTGTTAATATTTTTCTCTCCCAGGGACCACCTTGTGATATTAGAAATTACTTTTTAAAGTAGAACACAGCCTCCGAGCTGCCATGGGGTGCGGTAGGTGTGTGTTGGAGCTCGAGGAGTAGTGCATCATGGTCGCCAAGGAAATCAGCCCCTTTAGCTTTCCTGAGAGGCTGCTGCCCTGCTGGCCCCTCCTAGGCTCTGGAAGCTTCACCCGGTGAGTCCCTTGCCGCTTGACTGGGCAAGTGATGAAGGGAAGAGAAGAAATGGTGAAGGGTGTCTGCGTCCCTGTACTCGGACAGCTGCACGTGGCAGGGGAACTCCGCGCCGGGAGGCGAGTGGGGATCCCTGGGCTTTGCTTCGGGGGCTGAGGTCATGTCTTCATTCTCCATGGCCAGAGCCCGACCCTTACCCGAGGGTGTTACTATTTTTAAGGAAGAACTAGGACACTTGCTCTGAGATGGGAATACCAAGTGGAAGGCTGCAGAGTCTGATGGAGGCGTGATGATTGATCTTCGGCCTCGCTGGCGTGGCTCCTGTAGCTGCCGGGGTTGGGGAGGCCCCGGAGCCATCGTGGATCACAGCTTGCTGTGCGCAGGGAGCCTTTGCTTCTCTTCTTCACCCTGTTTCTCGGAAGGGGAAGTGGCGGGGTGCTGTGAGCTTGCTTTCACGCGCGGAGAGTGTGGTGGTCACGCTGACGCCAAGGTTCAAGGCAGGTGTTGGGGACCACCTGGCCCGAGGCTCCGGCACATCAGTCCCTCACTGCTCTGCCATCGAGCTGGGTTCTGCCTTTCTGAACAGCTGCTGGAGGGGCGAGGGGCCCGGAGGCTTAGGGCGTTGGCTGAGCCGTCAGTCCTGAAGGGGTACGTGTGGGGCCGGTGGGACGAGCCCAGGGGATTCCAGGGCTACGAGGACAGCATTTCTGAGGCCGTGAGAACATGCACGGGCGGAAAGAACTCCCTGGCTCTTTTCCCTTCCTGGGTGAGCGGGTCTGGGCCTGGTGGGGCCAGTTGATCGGAGACTGGAGCTTGCAGGCTGTTGCTTGCTGCCTCCCATGGACGGGGACCCCCCCCCCCCCCCCCGCCCACCTTGCTGCACAAGTGATAAGAAGGTTGCTTCGTGTTTGGTTCTGGAGAGCCCGGCTCGGCAGGGTGGTGGGGAGTGGCCTCCTCCTTGGAGGCGCGCTTGCGGTGTGCTCTGCGTGGGCCTGCGAGTTCTGCCAGCACACTGGCCGCTGCAGTTCCCTCTGCGTGGAGCAGGCCACGTTTCCCTTGGAGCTGAAATCTCTGCTCCTGCCCGTAGGTTCCGAGGATCACATGGGGCCGGGTCTCCAGGGTCTAGTTCAGGTCTTGTTCCGCGTGGGCCTGCCGTGGGAGGGTGGGTGAGTGGCCCACTGGCACTGCTGCATGCTTCTTCCTGAATTATCTGCGGACAGAGCCTGACTTGCGATGACTTAGCGGAAAAGGGGGACAGGTGCGCCTCCCCGCCCCCCCAGGAGGATGCGGGGCAGCAATCCCCATGGCTGGAGCCAGCGGGAGAGGAGTGTGCTTCCCGGGACCTTGGCTGGACGGAGATCTGGATGCTGGGATGCCTCTCAGCTCAGCTTTCTCGGGTGTGGACGGCAGGCAAGGAGAGGAAGTGTAATCGAGGCAGGTGTCTGGTTTCATGTGTAGGTGGATTCCTTGTATGGCTCATTTTCTTGGGGGGGGTGTCAGGATACAGAGGGCCGACCCGCTTGTCCCGGGCAAGCCTGCTCTCAGGCATCCTGGCTGGGGCACCTTTCCCCCAGGGCTCAAGTCCATGCTTAGCCATGCGTTTAGGCCATGTCTCCTCTGCCAAGATGACATGGAAACCGATAACTGCTGTACAAATAGCAAGAGACAGGGCTGCTGAAGGTGAGGGGGTTGTAGTGCTTGTTCTTCACACGGGTCAGGTAGGACTTCATGGGAAGATGATTCTTGAGTCGAGATCTAAAGAAGGTGAGTGATAGTGCAACAGGAGCATCCTAAACAGCAGGACAAGCATGTGCAAAGGCCCTGGGGCTGGAGCATACCAGATATGTCCAGGAGCAGCAAGAAGGAGACAGAGGTAGGACATGAGCTCAGGGATGTGACAGAGGATGATAGCCATTGCAGGGCTGTGACCACGTGGGCCCTGTTTAGCTGGGCCATCTTGGCTGTAGTGTTGAGAAGAAATGACAGAGGGTTGAGGATGGGTGAGGGGGGTTGCTAATGGAGCTTTTACAGGAACTCAGTTAAGAGATGGGATGCAGCATGGACCAGACGGGTGGTGGTAGGGCTCACGAGGGGAGAGAGGAGGGATCAGGGACCCCCAGCTGTGGTTGCTTTGTCCTGAACGAGGGGAAGGGGTTTCTGGTGGCAGGAGGTAGTGAGTGTGGGACATGCCGAGTAAAGTGGCTTTCACGCTGGCTCTGCTGATGTTCTGTTCGGGAGAACATCGAACCTCTGCTCCCGTAGCGGCTTTCACGTACCCGTACCCCCGCTGTCGGAAAGTCCACGGCGAGCCCCATGGCTCCTGTGAAAGATCTATGCCGTCCCCTGGTTTCCCTAACCAGAAGGAATCCGAACAGGACTGCCCTCCTCAGAAACAGTGGCCAAGTGGAAATTGCGACGGGGTGTTCTGCAGTGTGCCAGCCCCGGGGGGGGGGGTGGCACCCTCCGACTCCTCCCTGGGAGCTGTGCTCGGCCTCCGGCGCGGAGCTTTGCCGCGTGTCCCCAGCCTCTGCCGTGTTTTAGCTCCATTCGTTTCGGGCTCCTCTTAGCAAGTTGCATCCTGAGGCCTGAGGGAGGCCAAAGAGAAGTGATCTTGGGGTCACTGATTCTCCCGCATGAATGAATGGGAATTCCTGTTTGGCTTACACCATTTCTGCTATGAAAGGTTTCCGAGGAACACGGCACTTTCGGATATTAGGGGAACCTGCTGTCATCCCGCAGGGTTAGCTTGAGTCTTGTGCTGCACAGAACATTCCATGACTTGTGTCTCATACCCGTGGAATTTCGGCTCTCTCACACCCTTCCCTCCTTTGCCCAGCTGCCACCCCGGCCCCTGGCACCGCCAATCTGTTCTTTCCACGTATGAGCCCGTTTTCATTCCACGTAAGATGAGATCATATGGTACTTGTCTTTCTCTGTTTGTCGGTCACATTCAAGTCGCTGTCAGGTCTCTCCATGTTGCTGCAAATACCAGAATTGCTCTTTTTACAGCAGAATAATATTCCACTGTGCTTGTATTATACTGTATTGTCTTTTTCCACGGATCCATCAGCGGCCCCTTAGGCTGTTCGCCGCTGTTGGCTATCGTGAATAATGCTGCAGCGACCCTGGGGGTGCAGATTGTCTTTTTAAGGTAGTGTTTAGTGTTTTAGGATAAATACCCAAAAGGGGGATTGTTGAATCACGGTAGTTTTGGTTTTTGTTTTTTGAGGAACCTCCATGGTGTTCTCCCCCAGTGGCTGCAGCAGTCTGCATTCCCCCCAACAGGGCTCCTCTTTCTCTGCATCCTTGCCGACACCTGTTACCCGTATCGTTTTGACACCCGCCATTTCAATAGGTGGGAGGTGATTTCTCACTGTGGTTTAGATTTGCCTTTCCCTGATGGCCAGTGATGCTGATCATCTTTTCATGTACCTGTTGGCCACCTGTATGTTTTCTTCAGAAAGATGTCTATTCAGAGCCTCTGCCCATTTTTAAATTTGTGTTTTGGTTGCTGTGGTATGAATTCTCTATGTATTTTGCATATTAACCCTTTATGAGATACATGATTTGCAAATACTTTCTTCAATTTGGTACGTTGCCTTTTTGTTGATAGTTTCTTTAGCTCTGAGGAAGCTTTTTAGTTTGAAATAGTCCTACTTGTTTTTTTTTTCTGTTGTTGCCTTTGCTTTTGGCGTCAGATTCAAAAAGTCATCACCAAGACTGACGTCAGGGAGCTTACTGTTTTCTTCTAGGTGTTTATAGTTTCAGAGCTTATGTTCATGTCTTTAATCCATTTCAGGTTAATTTTTGTGTATGTTGTGATGTAATGGATCACTTTGATTCTTCTGCACGTAACTGTTTAGTGTTCCCAGCACCATTCGTTGAGAACACTGTCCTGTCTGCATCCTTTGTCGTAAGTGAAGTGAACGTGTGTGAGTTATTTCTGAGCTCTTCGTTCTGTCCTGTGTCTGTCTTTGTGCTACCACCAAACCATCTTACTGATTTCCATAGTTTTGCAATGTAGTTTGATGTCAGGAAGTGTGAGCCTCTAGCTTTGTTCTTCTTTCTCAAGGTTGCTTCAGCTATTTGGGGTCTTTGTGGATTTCTACAAATTTTAGGATTGTTCTATTGTGAAAACGCCATTGGAATTTTGATGGGGATTGCATTGAATCTGTACATTGCTCTGAAGTCAGTGGACATTTTAACAATGTTCTTTCAATCCATGAACATAGAATATCTTTTTCTTTATTCATATCTTTTTCAAGTTCTTTCATCTGTATCTTAGAGATTTCATTGTATAGGTTTTTAGTTACATTGATTAAATGATTCCTAGACTTTTTTTTGGATGTGGTTATAAATGAGAGTATTTTCTTAATTTTTCTGATAATTTATATAGAAATGCAACAGATTTTTGCACATTGCTTTTGTGTCCTATAACTTTACTGAATTAGTTTTAACCTTTTTTTTTTTTAAAGATTTTATTTATTCATAGAGACACAGCTAGAGAGAGAGAGGCAGAGACACAGGCAGAGGGAGAAGCAGGCTCCATGCAGGGAGCCCGACGTGGGACTCGATCCCGGGTCTCCAGGATCACGCCCTGGGCTACAGGCGGTGCTAAACCGCTGCGCCACCGGGGCTGCCCTCTTTAGGGTTTTCTATATATATAGTGTCATATTGTCTGCATATAATTACGGTTTTGCTTCTTTCTTACCAATTAGATGCCTTTTATATCTTTTCTTGCCTAATTGCTGAGGCTAGGGCTTCCAGTACTATGTTGAATAGAAGTGGCCAGAGGACATTTTTGTCTTGTTCCTCATCTTAGGGGAGAAGCTTTTAGCCTTTCATTGTGGGCTTATCGTGTAGGGCCTTTATTATGTTGAAATAAGTTTCCTCTAGATCCACTTGTTGAGAGCTTTTTTAAAAATCATAAATGGATATTGAATTTTGTCAAATGGTTTTCCTGCCTTGATCATAATCCTATGATTTTTATCCTTTTTTTTTTAGTGTGGTGCATCTCATTGGCTGGTTTGCAGATGTCGAGCCATCCTTGCATCCCTGGAATAAATTTCGTTTGCTCATGGTGTTTGATCCTTTTAATGTGCTCATTTTGGTTTGCTACTGTTTGGTTGAGGATTTTTAAATCTTTGATTATCAGGGCTGTTAGCCTGTGATTTTCCTTAATTGTATTGTCTTTGTCTTGTTTTAGTATCAGGGTAATGCTGGTCTCCTAAAATGCATTTGGAAGTGTTTCCTGTTCTTCTGTTTTTCTTGAAGAGTTTGAGGAGAATTGGTATTCTGATTTTAGTGTTTGGTAGACCTCATCAATGAAGCCATCTGACCTTGGATATTTGTTTGTTGTGAGGTTTTTGATTATCGATTCAGTCTTCTTACTAGTAATTGGTCTGTTTAGACTTTCTGTTTCTTCATGATTCAGTCTTTGAAGGTTGTTTATAAGAATTCTCCATTTCTCCTAGTTTGTACAATTTATTGGCTTATAATTGTTCATGTTAGTTTCTTGTGATGCTTGGTATTTCTGTGGTGTCCGTTGTAATGGCTCATCCTTTACTTCTGGTTTTATTTGAGTCCTCTCTCTTTTTTTCTTAGTAGGTCTAGTGAAAGGCTTTTCAATTTCATCTTTTCAAAAAACTGGCTCTTCATTTTATTGATGTTTTCTATTGTCTTTTTGTCTTTATTTCTCCTACCCCATCTTTGTTAATTCTGTGCTTCTGCTAACTTTGGGCTTAGTTTGTTCTTTGTTTTCTAGCTCTTCAAGTATAGAGTTGGATTGTTCATTTGATATTTTTCTTGTTTCTTAACATTTTTAGCATTTATTGCTACAAATTTCCTTTTCAGAGTTGATTTGCCTGCATCCCATAGGTTTTAGAGTGTTGTGTTTCTATTTTCCTTTGTCTCAAAGTATTCTTTAAAATTTTCTTTTGATTTCTTCTTTGACTCATTGCTTAATCAATAGGATATTGTTTAATCTCCACATATTTATGTTTTTCCTCATTTTTTTGGGGATTGATTTCTAGTTTCATACCATTGTGGTTGGAAGAGGTGCTTGACAGGATTTCAGTCTTCTTAAATTTATTGAAACTTGTTTTGTCACCTAACATGCACTCTCCTGGAGAATGTCCCATGTGTACTTGAGAAGAAGGTGTATGCTTTTGAAATGAATGTCCTGTGTTGAGCTCATCTTGTCTAATGTGCCACTTCAGGCCGATGTTTCCTTATTGATTTTCTGTCTGGACCATCTGTCACACCTACTCTACCTTACGATTTGGTGGGGTTCAAGAAGATGCCCACCACTTTGGAGGGCTGCAGGTTAAGGAGTCTTTAGTCTTCTAATCATCATCATCTTCATGGTCATGAGCCTTTGCTCTTGCCTTGTGGCCTCCCGAGTCTTGCCCTCCATCCCCTTGGCCCTCTGCCCCAGTGCCCCATGCACCCTGATTCAAGAATAACCTTTTCAAAAGGCAGCTCTGAGCTCATCAGTCCCCTGACCAAACCCCGCTGTGGATCCCCTCTGAGCCAAGGATGAAGCCCTGTCCTGAATGGGGGCTGCCGGTCCCATGGCAGGTGAGCTGTCTCTCCTTCTGTAATGGGGCCTTCCTCCCTTCCTGCTCCCCTGCTCTCAGTCTTCCTCTGGGAAGTACTCTCTTCTCCCCAGCTCTGGGCTCCTCTGTCCTAGCAGAGTCTTAGCCAGCTCTGTTTCTGACTCCCTGCTACAGGACTGCTGTGTGGGCAAAATGACAGTGCCATCTGGATGCCCTCTTCTTCCTCTTCCCGGGGTCCACAGTGTGGCTTCAGCCAGTGTTGGGCGGGTGGGCAGCCCTGACATCACGGGATGGGGGGGGGGGGTCGTGTCTTGGAGGGAGGGAGCAGGTGGGACTGAGCCACCCCCCAGCAGGCTCCCCTGCTGCCCCTTGGTGTGTGAGGAGAGAGGCTCACTGTGCTCTGGGGTGACGGTACTTATTCTGGATCTGACTGATGTAATAACACATTTGCACGGGGCCCATTCTTCTCTTTGGGAGCCTCATCAGGACGACGCTTCCTGTGGTAACACCCTCCCTGCAGGACTGGGAGTCTGGGACCAGCCCCTCAGTGTTAGGCTCGCCCCCTGAGCTCAGTGGTTGCCCTGCGGGGAGAGCGGGCACAGACTCAGGCTCCGGGGGCTTCCCAGGGGACTGCCATTGGAGGCTTGACGTCCCTGTCAGAGAGGATGATTTTTAAAGTTGGAGTTTACTTTCTGCAGGAAATCTCTAGGCATGTGGGTCTTTTTTTTTTTTTTTTAAATTTTTAATTTATTTATGATAGGCACGCAGAGATCGAGAGAGGCAGAGACACAGACAGAGGGAGAAGCAGGCTCCATGCACCGGGAGCCCGACGTGGGATTCGATCCCAGGTCTCCAGGATCGCGCCCTGGGCCAAAGGCAGGCGCCAAACCACTGCGCCACCCAGGGATCCCTAGGCATGTGGGTCTTAGTGGAGGGACTTGGGGTTTCCGTCTGGGTCACGTCCTGAGCTGACCCTTTCCTGGGATGCTCTGTAGCTGTGCTTGGAGCAGGCACAGGGTGATGTGGGGGATCACAGGGAGCCTGATGAGCTGAGGAGGGGGATCAGCCCCAGAATTAGAGAAAGGGATGCTTGTTGGACTGTGGGGGTTGGGGGGCACAGAATGTTTTCAGTAGAAGCAGAGACAAGTGTAGCGTTTCTTTCCTTCCAGGAGTAACTTTCTGTTCTTTTGTTTTACGAACGTAATATTAATGAAAACATTTCTCAAATACATTGTGTGTTAAAGACAAAATTACTCCTCCATGCATTTGTCCAGGTGACTTTGAGGTTTAGAGAAAAGTGGATTGTTCCAACTCGGATGACCCACATTTGTGCGTTCATCGTGGGCAGGCCTCTAGGAGCTTTCCGGGGGATGTGCTCTCTGGTGGTGAAACATTTGCCCTCTGTCAGTCTCCTCTTGGTAAATTGATCCTCTGAGGGTAGGAGGATCGCAGCCTCACTGCTCCTGGCAGAGCCGTGTGGACCCCAAGCAGGGCAGGCCCCCATCCATCCTGTATCCCAGACTCCGCCAGTCAGCAAGCAGCCCATCCAGTTCTGTGGTTTGGGTATTTAGGAGGCCAGTGGGAGTGAGCGGCAGGGGGAGGAGGCATTGTGCACCCTGGAGAGGTGAGGGCAGGAGGGGCAGCAGAGCAGGGTACAGGTCCTTAGTGTTCACAGTCCTGTGACCTCCCCACCTGCGTCTCTGGCTGCCCACACTGACCAGCCAGGAGCTCCTGCTGCACCCAGCTGCTGACTGCTGCCGCTTCCTCCCCCCACCCCTTCCCTGCTTCTTCCTTCCTCTCTCCTCCGTCTTCATAGTTTTGTTGAAAGTGAACTACATTCTGGATTTTGTTCCGGTAGTAGGCCCTAAATAATAACTAGGTGTATGTTTTTCCAATTCCATACGTTTGCAGGGTATGGCTCGGGCATTAGCTAGAGGTTACGGGCTTTCCTTCTTTAGAAACCAGCGTGTAGTGGCCGGCAGCTTTTATAGTGAGCCCCTGTGGACAGGCTCCGTGGTGGTGTCTGTCCTGAGCCGTACTCCTCTGGGGTGGGCTCAGTGGGGGAGGGCTCCTTCACTTGCCTTTCTTTCTCTCTCTAGAAAAAAGTGATGGTGCTCTTGTCCTGACTCTGGGTTAGGAGGAGTGTAGAGACTAGAGCAATAAACAAGAAGGTGGACATACAGAAGAATTCATCTCAGCAGGTGTGGAGGGGGAGGTGGGAGGCAGGGGTGCAGAGGTCCCGGGGGTGGGGGGGAGGAGGCAGGGGTGCGGAGGCCCCTGGGGGCGGGGGGAGGAGGCAGAGGTGTAGAGGTCCCTGGGGGCGGGGGGGGGGGGGAGGAGGCAGGGCTGCAGAGGTCCGGAGGGTGTGGGGGAGGAGGCAAGGGTGTAGAGGTCCTGGGGGTGGGGGGGAGGAGGCAGGGGTGCGGAGGTCCTGGGGGTGGGGGGGAGGAGGCAAGGGTGCGGAGGCCCTGCAGGGGGACATGTGTGCTGAGCTACAGGGTCCAGGCAGCGGGGCGGAGCGGGAGGGCCTGGAGGATGGGCAGGGCCTGAGAGCACAGGTGTGGGAAGCGCCTGGGCCCAGTGGTACCCGTGGCTTCCCTGTCCTGTGAGCTGGGCTCCATTTCTGAGGCTTTGAGGCAGGCCCGTCCCTGCTGGATGGCCTCTGCTCTACCCCGGCAGCCTAGGGGCCTCACCAGGTCATTGCCTGACGCCCCAGGATTCTGTTCGGGGTGGTATTTTGTTTCCTGGAGGCTGGATATCGTCATGCTCCACAGCCACTTGCTTCCTGGGAAGAGATGTGTCCTTTCCCTGTGGCTGGGAGGAAGCAGGGCACGTGGGAGAGTGGGTTTATGCAAATCTGCAGCCAGTGTGGTGATGGCAGGACCACGAGCTGGGGACAGCCCATGGGATGCCCTGTCCCAGCTTCTGGCTGGAGGAGCACACCCTCTGGGTTGAGGGGCGGCGGGGGCGGGGGTGGGGGGTTCTCACACGGATTCCCTGGACTCTGGCTGTTTGGGAAAGAGCTGGTTGACAGCTGGTGGCCGGAGGTTTCCTAATGGCCCTTGACACAGAGTGAATGTGCTTCTCTTTTAATTTTTTTTTTTTCTTCTCGGGCCTGGGTGAAGGAGAGGATGAGATCTGGGCATCGGCGTCGGTCTGACATGAGCACATTGCTTATAGTCAGACGCGGACACCAGACGCCCCCGTGTAGCCCTAGTGACATGATGCCTCGCCACAGCACCGGCAGTAAAATCCGGTGACCACAGGGTAGAAGTCCCAGATGGCTAAGTTCCCTGCACGCATCCGAGAAGGTTCTCTTTCCTTCCTTCCTTGCTTTTGTGAGCACTGCCTAAATCTCTGAAAATATTCAGTGCAGGGGGTCCGCCGTGGAACTGGATTAAACTTAGACGGTGCCGTCCCAGCAAGGTGTGAGCCCTGAGGCCTGGTGTGCTTTCCCTTTCGTGGTCTCTGGATGGCGAGCCTTGCTGATGTGGTGTTGATCTAGAGGCTCTTGCTTTTAGGTAGGCCCAGACTTGTGCACCTGCTGTGGGTCCTCGGGAGTTCCTGGCTCACACTGACTGCTCAGCATCCAGCTCCCTGCCCCCTCGACCCCAGGCTCTGTCCTTGGCATCATCCCCCCTTAGGCATGAGGACTGGGGCCCTGAGGCTCCTTGCTCTAGCAAGTGTCTTTGCTGAGATGCTCCAAGCCAGCCCCTTGGTCTAGGCCACAGGGTGCCGTGTGCCTCTGACACGTCTTTGCAGGTGCTCTGGTTCTGGTGCAATCCATGGTGGTGGGTTTGGGTGGATCTGGGCCGCGCATAGGCCCAGCGACCTGCCACCCAGATTGTGGGGGGTCTGGAGGGTGGATGTTAGGGAGCCATCCGGTGCATGACATGCTGTGTGCTCCACAGAACTGAGCCTGATGTGCGGTGAGCATGTCCCCTCGGGGTGCTGGCCTGGCCTCAGGGACGTGGGGTCCTCTCCCGCCCAGCAGCCCTGCAGGAGGGTTGCCAGCTGAGGACACAGACACGGACTGCAGGCAGAGGTTGGGAGAACAGGGTGTCCCCAGCGTCCAGGCCCCCGGCCCTTGTCAGTGGAAGGGACTTTGGTGGCAAGTGTCCTGCCTCCCTCAGAATCCAGAACTCAGAGTGCAGCTGTGGTCCCAGAGAATGGGCTGTGAGAAGCACCAGTCCTCCTACGCCTCAGCAGCCGGCTGCACGCCTGCCCTGGATGTGCACCTTGCACATCTCCATGTGTGTGCGAGAGGCAAGAAAAAAATGCCGTGAGAGTAAAGGTCAGCTCTCTCTCTGTGGTGTTGTGAAAAGCACAAAACGTGATCTGGGGTGTTCAGCAGCTGCCCTGGCCTTGGAAACCATCTTATACCAACCGGAGCCTCACAGCCTCCAGACGTGTCCCACGAAAGCATCCTGCAGTCCTCAGCCTCTCGGCTGCTGCTCTGACCGTGTGCGTCATCTTTTTGTTTAAAACCACAATCTGGGTGTATAATGCAATCTTTCATTAGGATGCCTAAATTGGAAAGTGACAGCAGTGACACAGCGCAGACTGGAATTATGTCATGCAGCCTTGGTCGGAGGACAGTGTTGTGTAAGCGAGTCTCGTCCTTTGTCCCTGGGTCATTCTCGGGCAGAGTGGGCTGCAGCCGCACGGCTCCCAGAACCCTGTGTGCTGACGCAGAGGGTACCCGGGGAGGGCGTCAGGCACCACCCGAAGATGGGGCAGAGCAGTGCGTTCTTGGCTGCGGGAAAGCGGGGTTTTCAGAGAGGCCTGAAGGGGCCAGGGGTGCAGAACACATCTGTGGTGCCCAGTGGGCTGTTGGTGGGGCGAGTCACGCCGGCCTCTGAAATCCAGGAGCGGAATCGTGTGTGCGTGTTGGCTGCCCAGACAGGTCCCTTCTCAGGAGCACAGCTTCCTGCAGATGCCGATTTGGGGAGAAAAAACGTTCACCGGGCACGCGGTCATCTGCTGGCCGCTCCTCAGGGATCCAGAGCACAGATGGTGGCGCCGGGGCTGGGCTCCCCGCTCGGCCACGTGGCGAAGCGAGCCCTGGCTGGCTCGGAACTGGCCTGGCACACGCACCTGCCCCGCGGGGTCAGCCAGCAGAGTCGCAAAACCCTACACGGCTCCTTCCGTGTCGGGCCGGAGTCATCCGTGGGAAAGGTAGGCTCTGCTGGGCTGTGTTCTTATGTGTTTTAAGTCCAGACAATCAGCATTAATGAAATTTGTACCCCGTGGTCTTTAGAAAAAAGCGTTGAAGGCGAGTAAACAGTGTGAGAGAAGAGAAAATCGCGTCAAGGCAGGAAGAGCTTTGTGGCAGCCGGAGTCAGGCTGGTGCACGCCCAGCTGGTCCCGGAGGAGCCCCAGGCAGAAGCGCCCCGCCTGGTCCCGACGGGAGGGACAGCGCTTCGTGGCCGTGCCCCCAGTGGGCCTCACGCCCGAGCAGAAGCCGCGCTGAGACCGTACTGAGTAGAAAGCTCTGCTCTGCTTGAGAGCTGGGGACCCCGCTGGCCCTGGGCTCTGCTCTTGGGGGTGTCGTGCACGCAGCTGAGAAAATGCAGGGTGTCTGTTCCCCTGGCCCGTGGCAGGAATGTTAAGTGGCTGCAAACACTGGTCCTCACCTGTCCGATTGCTAAAAATACCAGTTTCCCTTCTTTCCTCACTTCCTCTTGTGACTGTGGTGTCCATTGTCCCGTCTTCCTGCGGATGTGTCGTGTCTTTCCTGTTCCCTGCGGTGCCTGCGGGGTCTTGACAGGCGCACCGGGAGGGGCTGGATCTGGCGTGGGGACCGGCCAGGCGTTTCCCTGTGACACCGGCATCCGAGAGCAAACCCAGCATCCTCGATGTGCCCGTGTGTGTGCAACATGCCGTTGCCGGCCTGGCTCCATGTCATGTCTGCAAGCTCGTGGCCTAGGCGCGTTAACGTTGGAGCCTCTTGGACTCCTGCCTTGGGAGATGACTCGGTGGCAGGAGGTGACCCCTCCGCTCGCCTCTGAGGCTCCCGTGATGCCTGCGGGCCTGGCGGGCGCCCTGGCCCTGATGTCAGGCTCCGTCCCAGAAGAGGCAGACTGTCCTGCGTCCGTGCCGAGTGCAGTGTGTGCCTGCAGACCGCACGCTCGGTGCCTCCAACACGGTGGACGTGGCTGGACGTTAGCTGAACATGTGGAGCAGTGGGCACAGTGTTGGGTGCTGAGGACCCTGCCCTGTGGCCCGGAGACGCCACGGCTGCATCATTTCCTCCCACAGCTGCCGTTGTCCATGCGTGTCCAGCTGTGCGCTTTGGGAACAGAGCAGCGGTGTCTGGCCGTGCCCGCTGTTGACCCCACCGGGTACCATCCTGTCGAGTCTGGAGAGGGCAGGGGTGGCCCTGGTAGTGCGGAGGACGGGGCGTGCGCCTGGACCAGTGCCCCCACCTTCAGGTGTGGTACTGCTGCCGTCCCTGTGCTCCCGGTGAGGGGCTTGTGCTCAGCGGCTCCTGGCGGCCTGTGGAGGGCGGGGAGCCGAGACGCAGCCCCAGCGTGGGCGCCCCTGTCTGTCCTGCGACCCTCCAGGGTGGACTCCCATAAGCCCTCCACGCCTCGGTCTCTAAGCTGTGAAGCTATAGGGGAACCCATGTCACGGAGGTGTGAGGTGACGGAGCCGGCAGGGGGGTGGCCGGGGCAGGGCTGCAGGGCAGCGCCCGTCTCCGTAGGTGGAGAGAGCTGGCAGGGCGGGTTGGCGTGACGGGCTGCTGCTGGGGGACCCGGAGTGGCATCCTACCGGCTCCTACCCGCCGTCCTGTGCACCGTGGGTGGGTGGGGGCCGGGGTGTCACCCCTGCCGCGCTGACCCTCATGGTGCCCTTGCTGCCTCGGAGACTGGGCATTTGAAGCCTGGCAGGGGGCGGTGCTGCTGGCCTGGTGGACGGGGATCCTCCCCCTCGGAGCCGGGGACCAATGTCCTCACGACTGGGCCGATTTCACACCCATTCGCAGACCTTTCCTCTGAAAGCACATAGGGAAACAAAGTGCAAAAAAGAGACGGAAAGAAAAGAAAGCCAGGGGTGCAGAGACCTGGCCTGGACCCCACAGTTCAGCACAGGAGGTGTCCGGGCCCGGGCAGGGGGTTCTTCGGCTGAAGCTATGGCTGAGGGACGAGGCAGGGGCTGTCCTGCCGGGTGGGAGGGGTCGGCCCGCGGGGACCCTGCTCCCTGTGCTCGCAGGTGTGATTTCAGGGGAGACGTAGAGGTCTTGGGGGTGGACCTCAGCCTTGCAGAGCGCCCCGTGGAGCTGAGGGCGCTGGCCTGCCCATGGTGACCGCGGTGTCTTTCCTTCCAGGGGTCCCGAGGACTGAGGCTCCCACCGCCGCACCATGGACCAGCCAGAGCCGCCTGGCCCCACTCCTGCAGGTAACAGGCGTCCTCGGGGAGGGCTGGGAGGGTCTGGGTGGCGCACGAGGGGTGGGGTCTGGGCCCTTCGCCGGCCCGGCGCCCCCCTCACTCTGAGGTGACCTGGCTGGGCCGCCTGCCGGCCCCGGGCACCCTGCGAGCACTGCCCCTGCCCTCCGACCATTGGAGGCCCGCCTGGTGACGGACGGTGGACTTGCTCGGGACGGGCTGCGCGGGGCCCTCGGCTGCTCCCAACACCTGCAGGGGCAGGAGGCAGTGTTCAGGTCTGCCTCCCGGCACCCTGGGCTCGTGCACGGCAAGTGTGGACCCAGCGTCTGCCTGCCCCGTCCCCTCACCAGAGCGAAGCTACTGCTGGGGCGACCGAGGCGGGGCGTCGGGGGGCTTGGTGGGGTCACCCCCTGCTCGCAGGGCAGGGCCTTCCCAGGGCCCCAGCCCAGGCTTCCTGGACAGACCGCCTGTGCCCTGCACACCTTGAGGTGTGGGGAAGCCACAGTCTGGAAGGAGCCTGTGTGGGTCAGAGACCATCCCGTCCCTCTCTGCAGGTGCGTGCCCGGGAGACGTGGCCCCTGGCTTCACCCTGCCCGTTCGGCCCTGTGCCAGTGGTGGTGCTTGGGGCCGCAGCCTTACCTCGGGACGGAGGAGGGCAGCCTGCGGGTAGGGCTGATCTAGGGCCGATCCCAAAAGGAATCTGGGCTTGGGCCAGGGGACGCGTGTCCTGCCTGTGCTGGTCGCCAGGAGGGATGAGCTCCAGCGCAGAGCCGCGCGGTGACAGGGCTGTTCCCGAAAGCCAGCGAGCTGGCTCTGTGGTCACGGGCTCCCGCGTGCCTTCCCAGACGTGGCCCGAGCCGTGCGCCCCGGGTGGGGGCGGTGTGCCGGAGGGCGGCCCGGCTTCTGCGGGCACCTTGGTGCAGGCTGGCTCCCCTGCTTGGCCATGGCCGGGGGGCTGCTCGGGGGTCCCTGGGTGGCACCCTGCCACTGGCTTGGTCTGCGTGTAAGCCGGCGTTCGGGCTCTTCCAGGGCAGGCCTGACTCTGATCGTGTTGATCGAGGAGGCACTGCTGTCCCTGTTGTGCCTGCGTGCCTGGAGGGTCTGGCTCCGTGGCCTTCCCGTGGGTGGAGGCCAGCGGGGTGTGGGGCTGCCGCGGTGGTGATGGCCCGGCTCCTGCCTTGGCCCCTGCTGTCTGTCCGGCCGTGCTGACGGCCTCCGTGGGGGGCAGGGCCCAGCGGTGCTCCAGGTGTGGGCGCCTGGCAGCTGTCAGAGAAAAGTCGGAAGCACAGGGCCCCAGGGCCCTTTCTGCATCTCTGTTTGTAGGAACAAGGGTGACGCACGACCTACTCAAACCCTGCGGGCGACACCTGCTTTCTGCAGCCCAGGGAACCCAAACCTGTTCTTCCCCTGTTCTGTGGGTCCCGGTGTGCGGGCAGCGGGTGTCCAGAGCTGGCTGAGGCCCGTCTGGGCATGACCTGGACTCGACAGTGACGCCCGCCGGATGCACCTCTGCACTTGGTCGGGGATGGGGAGGGGCCCGGGCAAGCGGCTGGGGGTTGGGCAGGAGAGCTGGTGACCCCGGGTGAAGGCCTCGGGCCTGGGAGCCACAGCCTGAAGCCCAGGGCACCAGGGGCTGCCAGCCGGCCCTGCGAGCGTCCAGTCAGGAGGCCATCCAGAAGTGGTGAGCAGGATGTGACGGGAAGGGGGTGGCTGTCCCCGTGGAGCCTGCTGCGAGGGGAGGCCGGACGTGTCCCCAGCACAGGAGTAGAAGGGGAGGGGGATGGTGCTTCGGTGCGGGCTGCATAGCAGCTGGCCCGCCAGGGGCGGCCACATCTTGGGTCCCCCGGTGCAGTCCTCAAGGGGACACAGGACTGGGCCCGGAGCACAGAGGCCCCAGGCAGGGCACGAGCATCGCACCTTCCCCGCACGCCCACGCCGCCCCTCCGCCCGCCTGTTCCCCTTGGCACCCTATGCGCGCCCGTTCAGAGCCGTGAGCAGGCTGACCGGCAGGCCTGGCGGTGTTGGGGCCCAGCTGTCCCCCCGGGCGTCGTCCACAGCCGGGCCCTCTCAGCTGGGAGCTGGCTCGGGGGCAGGGGCTGGACGGACCCTCTGTGGTTCCCGGTTCCCCTGGGGGTGTGGCCTGTGCCTGCAGCGTGGATGGGAGGTCCCCATTTCCGTGGGGTGATGTGTGCTGTGGCCTGTGACCGAGTGTGGATTCAGGCCAGCGTAGAGAGGAGAGCGCCGTGGTTCTTGCTTACACGGGCACCGGGTCTAGGCAGTGCGCTCTCGGGTTGGGTTGGGCGCAGCGGCGGCAGCGCTTTCGGATGAGTCTGTGGTGGGTCACCTCTAACCCCCCGCGATGGAAGCGTCTGCTCCCAGATGCCCTGGGGCACAGGGGCGGCAAGAAGGACAAGGTCCGACCTTCCCGGCCCCACGGGGACGCGGATCCCGTCTCTCCTCTTGGCTTGTCTTGTTTGCGGGACCACAGACCCCAGATGGACGTTCCCTGCTGGGGCAGAGGCAGGCCGGTGCCGTGGGGCGAGGAGCTGACCTGCAGGGCGTGAGCAGGTGCGTGCCCCCGTCCTCAGAGCAGTTCGTGTGTGGCCTGGACCCGGCAGGTGGTGTCCGTCGCGGGCACTCGGTGGACCCGGAGAGGGGCTGACGCTCCCGGGGGGCGGAGCACGGAGCCCCCAGTCCCACGCTGTCCACGCGGCCGCCACCCCGACGTCCAGAGCCGGGAGCAGGCTGGGAAGGCCGGTGGCCGTGATGGCCCCTCGGTGCCTGCTGCTTTGCAGAGCACGTTTGTTCTTCTTCTCTGATAATGGCACAAATTACAGCGGGAGTACTCTTGTGCTCTGACACGTGTGGTCGTATCCGCCCCACGGACAGAATTGCAGCCTCCGTCTCTGAGCTTAAAAATGGGTATTCTCTGATTTCCTTTTCCTCAATGACTTCGTTTGTCTGCGGGGTGTCTGCCAACCCAGCGGTGGATGTTCAGCAGCCTCCCCCACCCCCGACCATGCTCCTGAGCCCCGGAGCCCCGTCCCCCGTCCCCCGAGGGGTGAGGGGCCCCAGCCTGAGACCAGGCCGTGCAGCAGCGGTGTAGACTGATGTGTGTGTGTGGGGGGGTGTGTGGGGGGGCCCATGGTGTCTCCCTACCTCCTTCCCTCCCTCTGCTTTCCCAGCCGGGACCCCGTAGCCTGTACTGACCTAGGGTTTGTTGCAGTTCAGGGGAAACTCAGATCTTTTTCCCGAGATCTGTGGTGTGAATTCTCTTTCCTTGGAAGCGTGCTGGCCACACGGTGTGACGCAGCCGTGGCAGGTGTGGCCCGCAGCTCCGCCTGCATCCCTGGGTTGTCGGGGGTGTAGACCACAGGGCCAGCCTGGCTCCTCTGCCTGGAGCGCCGGGGGGAGCCTGCGTGGTGCCGGGGGATGCGCCGATGCACAAGGGACGTTGTGTCCTCCCTCATGGGAGACAGACCATGAGCAGGGCGCTTGGGGTCCCAGGGTCACCCAGGGCAGGCTCGGGGCTCCCCAGGGGAGTCGGAGGTGCGGCCCGAGGTCTGGAGGCACCTGCAAAGACTGGGAGCAGGGGTACCTGGTGTGGTGTCCGTCCGTGGACGCTGCAGGAGTCGGGGAGGGGAGGTCCCGGGTGCTTGAAGCAGAAGGACTTTGCTGCAGGTTGGTTGGTGGCTCTGCAGCAGGTCGGGGCCCGGGGCGATCGTCGGGCTCCTGCCGTGAGGACCTGGGCAGACCGAGTGTGCAGGGATGGGGAGGGATAGAGGCAGGGCTGAGTTGGGACGGGCCTCGTGGGAATCCACGCAGGGCTCCTCGGATGCGAGTCCAAAGCTCTGGCAGGGGGTCTGGTGTAGATGGTGGGTTTTGTGCCGATGAAGGCCCAGGCCCCGGGCAGGCCTCTCGTGTGGGGGCCGAGGCAGGGGGTCCGGCAGGGGAAGAGGAGTCGGCTCGGGCAGCCAGCCCAGTGCCAGGGACGGGGCCAGGCCTGCATGTGTCGCAGCTGGGGGGCAGGGAGTGGGGGTCTGGGTGTGGGCACTGTGGGCTCCTCAAAGCCTCCCTCCTTGCCGTGTAGACGCCGGCTGTCCCTGCACAGACAAGCCTTCCTGGGGTCGTCCCTCTGCGTGCGTGTCCTGACGCCCTCTCCTCACGAGGACACCGGTCATGCTGCATTAGGAGCTGCCCTGGGGGCCACCTAACGTGGCTGCATTCTGAGGGTCTGGGGCTTCGGCCTTCAGCTAGGATTTGGGGGGCACACAGTTCTGTCCCCAAGAGGGACTAGGAGCAGTAGCCAGCGAGGCAGGAGGAAGCCAGGATCGCGCAGTGTCGTTGATGCCAAGGAAGGTCGCGCTGAACGGGGTAAACGGGGCAGTGGAGGACAGCCTGGTCACTGGGGGACAGCCGGCAGTGACCCCTGGGCATTGGCTTTGGGGACATCACCCAGCATCCCGTGAAGCCGTTTGGCTGGCAGGTGGGGAGGCCCTGGCACTCCTGGGGTGCTGGGGGAGGGGCGCAAGCAGGCGGGGCTCAGAGGGTCCCCAGGGCTGTGAAGCTTCTCTGCAACCCCGTCACGGTGGACACGCGTCATTGTACATCCGTGCAAGCCCACAAAGTGCACATACCTGTCGGCGCGGGTCGGTCAGGGGTCCGGAGACGAGCGTGAGCACCTCCTCCCCGTGGGGGCCCCTGTGCGTGGGTCCCGCGGGGCCGGGCGTCATCAGGCCTTTTTAAAAAGCGGTGTCTGTGCCGTCACTTCCAGGGGCATCTTCCCTAATTTCAGCATTCCGCAGCGATAACGCGTCACCTCCGGGAGAGGCCGAGGTCCCGGGTGCCTGCTGTGCCGAGGGGACGCGTGCCGGTGCGGTCTCCTCTGTGCCTGAGTCTGGATGGGAGCCTCCCCCCTTCGTTCTGCATCGTGTGCCTCATTGGAGGGGGTTCCCTGTTGTCCGACTCGGGCCATCAGGAACCTGAAGCGCCGGCGAGAGTTGCGTCTGGATGACCGTGCGCCCAGGTTCGGTTTCCTGCCGGAGACCTTGCTGCCCTCGCCCGCGTGAGTGCGTGGCTCCCGTGAGGAAGCTGCTGCCTCCACCGGCTTCCTGGCACTCGGCGGTGAGCGGCTGCCTGGCCCCTGGGGCTGGGGTTCCGTGCGCCCCAAGCCCGGCCTGTGTCTGGGGGCTTGTCCCGTGAATTCTGCTCACTTGCGGGAAACGGGAGTCGCACGTGCGTCTTTATCCAACACGAACCTCAGGAGTCGTATGCCCCACAAACGTGTGCCTACAACAGAATGGCTGTGAAGCCGACAGGAGCGTCTGCTGACGGAGGACGGGCCGTCCCTTGGGGCAGCCCTGAGCGCCATGCGCACATCCGTCTCTGTGCGATGTAACCGCTCCGACCGTCTCTCAGTGCCCGGTTTGGCAGCGTGACGTTCGTTCACGACCTTGCTGTGCGCCCACCACACCACCCGTCTCCAGAACTTTCCATATCCCCCCGTGAGGCTCCGTCCTCCCTGAACACTCACCCCACGTGATGGGGCCACACCGGGCCTGCCCCTTGGTGCCTGGCTCGTTGCACTGGGTGCAGTGTCCTCAGGGTCGGGCCTGGCGTAGCAGGTGCCAGGGTTTGTCCTTTTCCAGACTGGATACGTCCCGTTGTCTGTACAGAACACATCTGATGTGTCCGTTGTCTGTCCGTGGACTCATGGGCTGTGTTGTGAATAATGCTGCTTGTAGGGTTGCACACATGTCCACTCACACGCTTGTAGGGTTGCACACGTGCAACTGCACACTGGTAGGACTTCACACGTGTCCACTTGAACGCTTTTAGGGTTGCACGTGTCCACTTGCACGCTTGTGGGATGGCACACATGTCCACTCGCACCCTTGTAGGGTTGCACACATGTGGCTGCACACTTGTAGGGTTGTACACGTGCGGTTGCAGACTTGTGGGGTTGCATATGTACACTTGCACACTTCTACAGTTGCACATGTGCATGGGTGTGCAGGTGTCTGCTGGAGTGCCTTGGATGGCCGGAAGCTGTCTGGCATCTGGGAGCCTCCACAGCTTCCACGCTGGCTGCTCCGTGGAATGTTCCAGCAGCAGCGTGCCAGGGTTCCAGTCCCTCCCATCCTCACCAGTATGTGTTAGTTTTTTATTTAATGAGTGAGTGTGAAAAGACCAATTAAAAACACTATTAATATGTCAGGAACCTCTTTCCAAATTATTGAATAAACTTCAACAAAATAATTTTAATGGTTTCTTTAGTATCTCATTGTATAAAACTATTATAATTTGGAAAATCTATATTCTAAGACCTTTAAGTATTCTAATCTCAGATTATTTCTGTAAGATAGATAATTTGTAATACAGACTCTGAGACCGAGGACATACAAAATGATGAGGCCTTGATAAATATCGGCAGCTCACCCTCCAGAAGGTCCCCAATGCACGCTCTTATCAGAACTAATGGTTTTAGAAACAGATCTTTCTGAAGCCTTTTCTTGATCCCGTTTCGGTATTTGGTAGTCTTCTACCGTGAGCAGATGTAAACTGGGGTGGAGCTGCCCAGAGTGCTGCTGGGGTCCCGTGGGTGCCGTGCACACGGGTGTGCCGGAGGCAGGGGTGTCCTGGCTGCCCCGGCAGGAGGCTCCAGCCTGACCTGTCAGTCATCACTGCCAAGAACGTGCTTCCTTTGGAGGACCCATTACATATTCTAATTCCAAAGATTCAGGGAAAAAATAACCCCCCTGGTGTTTTGGAACCCATTTGTGTTTTTGGACCTTCAGAGGTTCATGTGGACAGCGAGGCCCCAGCTGGACAGACGGTTTCCAGACTAACTCAGGCTGACACATGTCTGTCCACTTCCTGCCCTAGAAGCGACCTCACCTCTAAACCCCTAACTCTGACCGTCCCACCTCCCCCCCACCCCCCGCTGCCCGCCACCCCCCCCCGGCTCAAGAGCTGCCAGGTGCCCACGTCCTTCAGCTGCCCTCTGCCCCTGAAGCTGGTTTGTGCTGCTTGGCTGTTGCTGACCTAACCCTTGACCCTGGATTGAGAGGCACAGAGGGCTCTGAGCAGGGCTGGAGGGGCAGAGGTGCCCACCTGGTCTCCCCTCGCGCCCGCCCCCACCCAGGGGTGACTGCAGGCCATCCCAGGATCGCACCTGGACGCCAGCCCCCGCGGCCTCAGCAGAGTGGGTGGAGAGGGCGGGGTCCCTGCTGGCTCCGGCACCCCAGGGCGGGCCTCCCACTTGGCGGGCCCATCGGGTGGGGCCCCGGGAAGGGAGACGGCCTGGGGCCACGCGGCCTGTGTCAGCAGATCCCTCCCCGGCCTCCCTAGACGGCGGTGCCAGGCCTCCCCAGAGCTGATGCCCCGAGCCTGGGAGGAGCTGCCCTGCAGGGAGGGGGGCACGCTGTTTGCAAAGTGAGTGATTTTGGCTCGTGGGAACCTTCCATTCATGCCTCTCAGGAGATCATGTTCTCCTCTCCTTACTGCTCATTTTTTCATAGCGAACCACCCTGGGGCCTGGGGCCCCTGTGTCCTGATGGAGGGTCCCCTGGAGTATGGGGCCCATTCTGTTCGCCGACCAGAGCTGCTCCCTGGAAGGTGGCTGGGTTTTTGTCATATTTCTGAGCCCTGGACACCGGCTGATCTGGCACCACTGGACAGACGTGTCCTACTGGGGAGAGTTCCATGTCCTGACTTGAGCCCCAGTGTTGGGCATAGTGAGCAGAGGAGGCTCCTCCCTCCGGGCTGTCGCTGCACGTCCTACCCTGTCCCCTGCCCCACTCTGTAGCCTGGGCCTTGTGACCTGGGCGCTGTGACCTGTCACGGGATGACCGATGGCATCTGTTCTCTGCCCCCCAGCATGTGGCATCAGGCCTAGTCCCTGTGGACAAGTCCCAGACGGCCCTGCAGGTGTCACCCCAGGGCCTCCCCGGGGGTATCCGTGAGCCCAGGCCCCCTCTGCCCTGCACGCATCCTCGCCCAGGGACGTGTGGCAGGACGGGCCTGGAGGGTGGGCCTGGGTGGGCAGGGGCCACGAGGTCCTGTACCCTGGTGGTGATGTCCCTGCAGGTGATGGCATGGGCGGAGCCCAGTGGTGACTGGGGACCCATGGGGCTTGAGCCACATCCGTTCGTGCTGAGGTTGAACTTCTCCGGTTTCCAGATCTTTCCTCTCCTCTCCGCCCCGTGACTCTGGCCACCCGGACGTCCGAGGCCCTGACCCTGAGCGCCTCTGGGTGTTGGTCCCGTGGCGTAACTTGTGTTCTCTTAACCTCTAGACGCGGAGGTGAAATGCGACCCCAACAACAACGAGGAGGACGAGGGCGAACAGTTCGACTTTGACAGCGGAGATGAGATCCCGGAAGCGGATCGAGCCGCCATGGACGCCCCCGGGGACAGCCGGCCGGGCACAGACGCCGCCCCTGGCACAGGTGGGTCCCCAGGCGCCCGGCACCCGCAGCCACCTCGCTCTGCTGGGTGGGAGGAGTTAGTGTCCGGGAGCAGGACGCTGGTGACCTCCGTGACGAGAACCCAGGTGGCGGCTTGGAGTTTGGGGGAGTTTCCTTGACTTGACCTTCCCTCCGTATCCTGGAGGGAGTGGCCATTGGCACCTCAGGAGCACGGCCTCCCGCGTCACTGTGTCACGTGGTGCCTCGGCCTGTGGGTGACTTAAATCCGGGTCGGACCTTGGAGGGGGTCGTCTGCTGTTCCCCGACCCTGGGGACCGGTCGGGACCAACCCTCCGTTTCTTCATCCCCAATGACCACCTCTCCCCGTAGCTGCCGACCCCCCGCTTCTGGCAGCTTCTGTTGCTCGCCTCGGGGGGAGGCGGCCCAGGAGCTGCGCGTGTCTCAGGTGCCCGGCGTTGCGCGGGCCCTGGGGGCACCCGGTTCTCTCTCGCCTGCAGCCAGAGGGGGGCAGGTCCGCGGGCTCCCCACCCATGCCCTGCATGTTTGCCTCCAGGGGGTGACATCGGGATGGGGACAGCCCCGGATGCCCTGGTGGAACCCGCGCCACCGCCCCCCAGAGTCAACCCCTACTCGGTCATCGACATCACGCCCTTCCAGGAGGAGCAGCCCCTGCCCGCAGACGCCGAGGCCGAGGCCGAGAGCGCGAGCCCGCCTGTGCCCAGCGGGTACTCGGTGCCCGTGCCCTGCGGCTACGCTGTGCCCTGCAACCTGCCGCTGCTCCTGCCGGCCTACAGCAAGCCCGTGGTCATCTGCCCCCCGTCCTTGGACGAGGAAGGTAGGGGTCCTCCCCGCCCCGCGTGCCCGGGCGGTAAGGGCTGTTCAGCCGCTCTGTGCTCCTTGCTGCTGTCAGGGCCAGAGGACAGCGACGTGGGCGCCCGGTCACCGTCCCCGGCCGAGGCCACCGGCACCCACGCCCACCACTGCAGACCAGCAGCAGGGGGCCCCGAGAGCAGTGTTCTCTTCGGGGTGGGCCCCGTAAAGGCTGTCCAGCTGAGTTCTCCCCTGGAAGTCGCGTTCTGGACCCAGGACACGCCAGGGTCTGCCCCGGGCCCCAGGCACAGAGGTTCTGAGGGACGGAAGCCCCTGAGGACGATGCTCTTTTAGATGCAGATTTGTGATTTAGAGGAGATTTCAGTGAATAAGTTATTTCCTTCCCAGTTAACAAGCGAGAAAAAAAATCTTTAAAGAAAATCTTGAATTTATGTTTGGAAACCATATACGGTTTTCAGGATTGGGGTTTCCCCATTTGTTTTCTTGGAATTGGCAATAATCTTGGAAATTCACCACAATTGACAATGCCGTTCATACTGTGCCGCCTAAAGAGTAAGAATTATCTAAAAATAAGGGAGTACATTATACAGTTAAAAGATTCAGGAGCACATTCTTATATTAATTTGCTTATTTTCAGATAATTTGGTGATCTTTAATAATTGAACATTTACTTTTAGGTTCTGTAGCATACTTGCACACCATTGGCTGATTTTTGTCTGTCACCCTAGAGCCATTAATAAAACACTATGATAAATGCTATTGTAAGTCCCCAAATCCGGGAACGCGTGTGGATGTTTGTCTCTTGAGTGTTTAAAGGCAAACAGGTGCACCTCCCTGTTTCCTGGGGTCACGAGGAAAGCCTGGATTTTGGTGTGAGGCTGGGCCCCGGGGCCTGGACCCGCAGGGAGTGCCGGCTGCTTAACCGTTTGCAGAGTCTGGTTCTCCTGGGGTCGTGGGGTGGCCTCCTGGTCTGCGGAGCCGACGGTCAGGGTGTGGGCCCAGCATGGGCTCCTGGCGCAGAGGCCGCCCCGCCTGGAACACGACTCTTAGAAATAGGGACAGCCAGGACCCACGCACCCTCCCACTGCCCAAAGCCAGTTCTGAGGTTCCGCTTCTGTTCATTCGTGGTCCTCCACGGGCCAGAAGTTCCTGGTGCTCTGCTTCTGGCTCAAGCTTCCAGATCTTTCCAGAACAGTAAGAGACGAGCAGATGCTCATCATCTCCTGACCTCTCCTTAGCAAAGGTCTCACGGGGGCACCTCTTTTCTTGAAACGGGGAGAGAAAGAAGGCATTTTGTGTGGGCGGTGGAGACCAGGCCTGTGAGGTGTGCGTTCAGGGACGGGACGTGCTGCCCTTGACACAGACGCAGGGGGCTCATCATGGTGTGAAGCGTGTTTGCCGTCAGTCAGCGTCTTTGTTCACTGACTTTGCTGAATGGCTTTGCCTTGTAAGAGGTTGTGTGGGTCGCCCTTTGGGGCCGTGTGGTGTGGCGGGAGGAGCAGTCTGGAAGGCCTGCGGTTCAGTGGCCTTGAGCACACGGTGAGCGACTGCGGCTCCGGTCCCCGGCTGGCGAGTGCCCTCCACTGCGTGGGGCTGTGGTTGGTGTTTAGCGGGGTCGGGGCCGTGTTTGAGGGTACGACATTGGGCGCGGCTGAGCTGGACCAACTGTTGAGCAGCGTGAGTGTGTCAGGCTGGTTGTGTAGCACACAGTCCGTTCCTTCTGGAAGGGTTTTGTGGACAGTTTGCCAGCGTAGCAGTTACCAGCCGGTCCTTGGTTGAGCACGTGGCCTTTTGTCCTGAGCTCATCACCCTCTTGGTAAAGCACACCCCAGAGGTGGAATAGCAGTCAGCTGGGACATGTGCGACGGACTCTGTGTGTGGGTGCGCGTATGTGTGAGCGTGTTTGTGTGCACACGTGCATGAGCAAATGAAAGTCTCGTTGTCAAATACCATGAACATGACTCTTTCTCCTTTGAGAGTCTTTGGAGGCTGCTTTTAAGACACCTTTTCAAATAAATCACAATTGTAAATTCCCATGACAAACTTTGAGAGGTTTGCTACTCTAGCTTGATTTCTTTGGCTACCATTTTAATTCTGGCTATTTCAGAGGACCTTTGGATATTGCTTTTTACTGTGATCCCATGTCAAAAACATTTTATTTAAAACCCGAAGACACTATCAGGTTACCGATGTTTATGTTAAGATAAGCTTATCATTAAAAAACTGAAATCATTTTAAAGCTAAAAATGCATCTCCTAAACGTTTTCTACTAAGCCTAAAACTGTGAATTTTTTTCTTTCCTCACAGAAACACAGGAAGTAGCACAAGACAGCCAGTTTAATTCTTTAAGTTCTGAGGATCCAGCCAACAGGTATCTTTATTAATCTTGCACACGTGCTCTGAGTTCAGGACCGTCTCCTGAGAAGTGGAGTGCAGTGATCCGAGGTGCTGCCCTGGCGGCCCCCGGTGCTTGGGCCCTCCCCTCCCAGGTCCCGTGCCCTCTGCGCTCTCACCCAGGGCTCCTGATGGGGGTTCTGCAGAACACAGGGAGGCCGTGAGGTGTTCTTGCTCTGCGGACAGACGGCAGGTAGACCAGGAGCACACGGCCCTTCTCCGTTTCTGTGTAGATGAGGCTCCGTGTGCTCCAGCCCCATACAGGGTCTCAGAAACCTGTTGGGGTCCAGGGAAATTTTTCATTGTGTTCCACCCACCTTTCCTCCAGAATCCTCCAAACTGAGTTGACTGGAGATCTTTCTTTCGTGCCACTTGCCTTCAAAAATGCTGTGTCGTCTGTTTGAGAGCCCAGGGAATTCCATCCCCCGGGCAAACTCCTTCCACCTCAGAACCCTGCGCAAATGTCTCATTTTATAAACTCCCTCTTTCATTCTCCCAGAGCTGTGTGGGCACACCTGCTTTAAAACTGAGCGCTTTGTGCCCTCGCTGTTACTTCCTTCTGCTGCTGGTTGTAGAATTCTCTAAAGACCAGGTTTTTCCAAGGCTCAGGATGGCAGTATGCGGGGAGCATGCTGGGTGTGCCTGTGTTTTGTTACCAGGCAGTCATGCTGATGCATCATGCACACACCTTGCCTGTTTAGAGCGTACTGTCCTGCAGGTTTCGGCACATGCACCATCCATTTAAAAATTGTGTTAGAATCTATACAACAAAAATGCTGCCATTTTAACCACTTTAAGTGTAAGATGTAGTGGCATCTCGTGCATTTACTGTGTTGTGCAACCATCACTGCCATCTCCTTTCAGAATTTTTCATCGTCTCAGACAGAAACTCTCCCCGTTCCATGTAATCTATCTTTCCCTACCCCAGCCCTCGAGAACCTCTGTCCTGTGTGCCATGTCTACGGCCTTGCCTACTCTAGGTAACTCATACAGTCGAAATCACGGTAGTTCACTTTGCATCATGTTTGCGAGATTCCTGTGTGTTGTACGATGTATCGGGGCTGCCTTCCTTTTCGAGCCTGAACAATATTCCTTTGTGAGCACGCAGCACATTTTGTTTACCTGTTGACCTCTCGATGGACGCTTGGGTGGTTTCCTACCTCTGACCTGTTGTGAATAGTGCTGCCGTGAGCACCCATGAACGAGCGTCGGAGTTCTTGTGCTCACACTCACTTGACTTTTCCTTTCGGGCAGTAGTCGGTCCTCTGAAAGTACAAAAGTACACTCCTCTCGGAATGCCTGGGATCTCTGGAGAAAGGTACACGCTCGTGAGGCCTTTCTACTTGGTTTTCGTTACATACGTTGCCAGGTAGATTCACCCAAGACCCTTCATTACAATCACGATCCGCGTAGAATGGAAGATGGTGGGTGGCGCATTATCGCTGGTAACCTACACTTCACGATGGGAAATACATCAGCTGAAAGGGTGATTTGTTAGAACAAAAAGAATGTGAAATGACATGAGAGGGTAGCCTGAGACCGTTTCCCAAAGTGTGGCCTTGTTTAAACATATGGAAACACTCAGGAATAGTTTAAAATATCATCTGTACTTCAGATTTTCTCTTTTTTGCTTAACTTTTTTGTGATGTAATTTTAGACTTAAGTGTAAGAATATTTATTTAATGTGAGAGGTCCTTCAACTAAGTGCAGGGCTGATTCTGCTGATTTCCTCACGCTCATCCACGACACGGCACGTTGCATGTCCTCAGGGAGCTGATGTGTCTGTGATCTGGGTGCTTTCAAGACCTGACCACCTGCCCTGGCCTCTAAATCTTGCAAATCTTTAACTGTGCATTACAGCTTATGGCAAACAAACAAAAATGTTGATAAAAGAGACCATCTTGCAGCGACCAGTGCCATCTGTCACTTACTGTGAAGTGTGGCATTAACTCTGTACTAATGATTCTTTTTTCCATGCATATGGTTTCCAGAGCTTCCCATGTTGGTCTCTGGGTGCTCACATCCTCCCGGTCTCTCTCCCTTCCAGCGAGGTGCTTGGCACCGCGCTCACTTCCTTGCAGAGCGCTCCGGTAGACCACATGCCCCTGAGATCCTAATCAGGGCTGTCCCTCTCCCTGAGGAGGCACTCCAGGTGTTGAAGGAATCTGATCTTGTTCTTCCAGATGAAGCATTCCAGTGGCTTGCCATTGCTGCAAAATAACGTCCCCATCCCTCTGTGTGAGACCTGTGGCTTGGCCCCCGGGACCATCGCACTGTGAGCGTACCAGCAGTTGTGTCATGAGCATTTTTAAAAAAATTTCTGGTGGTGCGATGTCTCTTTCCCATTAACCTGTTCCTAGAGGCCATGAAGGCCTGTTTGTCACTCCGGTGTGTCTTTACCACTGGCACAGTGTGTGAGACACGTAACAGACTCTCAAGAAGTTCTGGTGAAAAACCAGAGGATGATTCAGGTCTTCTGGAGCAGACACTTCACTTCCTCTTATTTCTATGGTGCCAGATCCTGTGCATGTGGTGGGTGTTCAAGAGCACTTCTAAATAGCTGGGAATGAAAGTTTGAACTTGGGCTCTATGTTGAGAAGCCGCAGCTGGTGTATTGGATTGTGAACGGGCAGACTCTGACCTGCTGAGTGCGGGGCTCCCTCCGCATCCCGGCGATGGGTCCAGGGAAGTGACAACCCCAGGGTCGTTTTGATGGAAGGCACAACCTGAGTATACCCACACGAAGGAAGCATGGTCACCGGCTTATTCCTTCTGCATCCCAGGCCCAGGGTGTGTGTAGAGAGAAGGGGAAGGGCGTCCCCGCAGCAGTAGATACACAGCAATGTCACCAGCACCCATGACTTACTTGATGATGGGAACAGAGGTCACTGACTTTGTGAGGGCTTCACTTGAAACATTTTTTTTTATAAGTAAAAAGAGCAAAGTGGGAAGGTATGGTGGGGTGGGGGGGGAGTCCTAAGCTTGAATCCTCATATGTACGTCCAGACTGTGGGTGTGAGCAGGGTTGTCATAGTGTAAATAAAATGCGCAGAGACTGTACAATTCGTACTGTAAAATGTAAAAGCTCAGAGCACATTATTCTCAGCACAGAACAGCTGTAATAATATCTGGGGAAACAGAACTTACAGACATGTACCCTCTGTGGACATCCGGCCGTCTCTTGAAGGACTCACTGTTGTGGTCTTGTGGCTCCTTCCCTCTTAGTGAGGACCGCGTGCACAAGGAGGACAGCGCGCTCGCCCGGTGGGTTGCAGACCCGGCCAACACTGCGTGGATGGAGAGTAAGTACCACTGGCTGCCGGGGTCCTCACCGGGCTCACGGAGGACGCTTCCCGGGGGGATGATGGGTTTTCGTCAGGTTCTGCTGATCATTCTCATGTCCTGGTCAGACCTAAAACTTCAGAAACGTATTCACTTGCGTAACGTACTAACTGGGGCTGTGACCGCTGTCCCTGGCCCTCTCTGAAGCCCTTCCTTTAAACCCTATCAGAACATCTCTGCTTACCCCATCCCAGCACATATTTCCTTCTGACTGTTTCTTCCTGGGACGGTTTTTGGGTTTTGTCATGACAGTCATGTACTTAGGGAACTGGTGCTTTGACCTGGGCCCACGGTCAGCAAATCCCCACTGAGACCTCAATCAGGTTATTTTTCTCGTGATTCTCACTAAGATGCTTTTTCATGCTACCATGTTGAAAAGGGGGTGGGTGGCTGGTTAAGCCAGCCCACCATCCAGATGGCACGCCAGATCTTCTGTTCCACGTGTGGCTTAGAAAGCTGAGCTATTTTTAACCAGATTTGATTTTTAAATTTCAAAGAAAAGTAAAGATGGCTTTTCTAATTATCCCTTTATTATCCACACTGGCTCACTAATTTGTGTATAATTATGTTATATGATTAACTTCCAAGAAAAAACCATCTTTTTTTTTTTTTTTTTTTTTTTTTGAAAAAACCATCTTAATGGTTATCTAATTGTTAAATTACCTCCTGGAATGTGTCATTCTGATTTTAATTATGACATTGTCAAACAAGGAACTTAGCATAAATAGATGATTCTGCTAGGGGGGGCTGTTAAATCGAGATCATTACAGGATGGAATCGTTATCTTATTTTCTAGCAAATTCCTTTCCAAAGTAAAATTTGTCTGACTTTCTCCTATTCCTTGTTTTATTACACAAGTGGCAGTTAATTAGAGTAACACAGAGGTTAAGGGTGATGACCCTTAACACAATAAAAGATTTGGGTGTAACTTTTTTTAAGATTTACTTATTAGTGCACAAGCAGTGGGAAGGGGCAGAGGGAGAAGCAGACTCCCCACTGAGCAGGGAGCCTGATGCAGGGCTCAGTCCTGGGACCCGAGATCGTGACCTGAGCCAAAGGCAGCTGCTTCACTGATGGGGCCACCCAGGCTCCTTTGGGTATAACTTTTGACTCCCCCCAAGACGTAACTACTTAATAGCCTCCTGTTGACTGGAAGCCTTACTGATGACATATACAGTCAACTAACTCCTATTTTATGCACCTGTTATATACTGCATCCCTGTAATAAAGTAATCTAAAGAAAAGAAAATGTAATTAGAAAGATCATTAAATCCATGAAAACACAGTTGTGGTATGTACTGCAGACATCAAAAACAAATCTGCATGTCAGTGGACTCACGCAGCTCCCAGCTGTGTTTTTCAAAGGTCCACATATGAGCGTCCCTCATGTTATCTAACAGGAGTAGAAGTGCTTATCGTGAATGCAGTTAATTTTCTTGCAAGGAAGCAAGTATGTCCCATATGGGGACTTGACAGCAGCAAGAGAACGAGGAGCATTCCTGAATTTGCTTCCCCCCGCTTACGTAACAGTAGCTTGATATCAGAGGAGGAGTTCAGAGTATTTACCTCATTTTCTTGTTGTTGCTTAGTCACCAGTGAGCTCTGTGGCTTTCATTATGTAAGACTTTGTAGTGTGGTTGATTTCCATGTAAGGCCCAAACTCTTACAGATATTAAATGCGTCTCTAGTTTCACTGCTGCTCTTGTACGTGACCCGCTCATACAGGATGCACTGAGTAGTTTGCCTGTGGGAGATCCCCACTTTTTCTTAGGAAAACTTGTTACAGCTTCAGAGGACATGAATATAGTTGGAGAGATTTTATCCTAACAGGTGTACCTTCTCACCCTCGCCTATGCCTACTCCCCTATCCAGGGGTTTAGAATATCACAGAATGATGGGTTTATTTTAGCAGCGTCCTGTTAATATAGCCCCAGTTGAGCTGTCTCTTTACTTCTGAAACAGTGTACTCCACCTTTGTGTTTCTTTGCATACCAGAACACATTAACTTCATAAACTTAAAAATATTTATAAAGAGCCACATAGAGATGTATAGATGAACACAAAATAATGGACTAAGTTGGCCTAGAAGCCACAAACTCTCTGTTGGAGAGATTTCACAGCTGGTTCAGGTAGAGTGTCATCCTTCAATCCCAAGAAAACATCCTGTCCTAAAAGTAACGCTTATGCTTCAGTAAGGTGTAATGAATTAGCCCTTACCAACTTTTAGAATAATTTTAGCATCATAGGAGACTGTGGCCCTAAACAGTCTAAATTATATTTGGTTGGTCTTGGTCAGTTTTTAAACATTTCCCTCTTTTTATTCCAGATCCAGAAGAAGCCATTTATGATGATGTGCCAAGAGAAAATTCTGACTCTGAACCAGGTTTGAATTGCCTGTAATTGAGTTTTTGAGGATTCAGTTTTTCAGTGTCTCCATTTGTGTGTAAAAAAAATAGCTGGTTTCTACACAGTCCCTAGATACACAGCTTAATGTGTGTTTTATGTTTCGTATGTTTATAATATCAATGATATTATGGGTTAGAATATGGGTGCATGCACATAGGTATGTGCAATTATAGCACGTTACATAGAGTGATTGGTTAATGTAGAGAAGCAGAAAGAGTTAAAGATGTGAAAAATAGGAATGGGAAGGTAAGAAACATGAAAGCTGTTAAGTGCCAGCATATACCTAGTAAGTTATTTAAGTGAGAAAATTGAAGAAGGAAGTACTAATACTTTTGTACAATTAAAGACTGATATAAGTTCTCAGATTGTAGAAATACAAAATCAGAGTCCAGCACGAATCCATGCCTAGGCACATGCACTTAAAACTGCTGAGCACAAGTCGATGCTCTAATACCAAAACACGAGGGTTTAAAAAGAGGGAAACAAATGCAGTATTAGATAAATATTGGGGAGATTTACCACTCAGGCTCTAAAATCTATTTCACCTTGCATTTCAAGGAAAGGTGTACTGAACCCAATGAAAAAAGAATAGCGTGCAAATAATGACTTTGTGAATGAATCTAAACAAGTATCGACTAAGACAGTACTAATAGTATTGTTTCATTTCACGAGTGTAGCTGCAGGGTGGGGCTACAAGCCCCTAGCAGTGGTACCTGTCACCTGATGGTGGCAGATCCTCAGCATCTAATATCTGCATTTTTCACAAAGAGGGTATAGATAATGCTTGTGGGTTTTTTGCTGTGATAGATTGGGTCTGCATTTAGGGGCAACCACTAAAAGAACAGAAATAGATTATTTAACTTCCAAACCAGTAGAGAAAAACCCAATCTAGTAGAAAGCAAGAAAATGTAAAATAAGAAAGAATGGCAAATAATATGAAAAAAGATGGCAAAATTAGCCCAAATATATTGCTATTTATAGTAAATATAAATGGAGTCCAGTTGCCCATAAAAGAAATTCTCAGGTTGGATTAAATAACAAAGCTATATGAGATACAAAAGAGAGCTATATAAGGATACAAAACATTTGTAAGTAAGTGGATGGAAAAAGAAATATAAGTCCAATTCCAACCAAAATATAGCTAGTATTACTCTAATATATTGAATGTTAGGCTATAGAGTCCTTCACAGGAGAGAACTATAACAGTTTTAAAGTTATGTGCACCTAACAAGACCTCTCCAAATTTATATAAAGCAAAATATGACTGAGATATAAAAAGCAATAGTTAAGTACATAATTGGAGTGGGAGATATTTACAAAGCTCCTTCCACTGTCATGGATATTGGAGGTAAGATTAGTAGATTGCAGAAGAACGCAGCATACGATCAACCTGAAGAAACTAATAGTTTCAGAATACACATTTTTTCCCCAGAAACATGGAATAATTATAAAGATTATATAGCATTTATCAAAGCAAATCTTAATAAATGCCAAGGAATTATTACCCAGGCCTCATTCCCTGATTTTGAAAAATCAATGAAAAGAAACATTTGAATATTAAGAATAACACTAGTTCTTAGCTCACAGAAAAGGCTGAAAACAAAGAAAATTAGAAACATTTTGACTTAAATAATAGTGAAAACATTACATAAGTTCTTATGGGATGGATTTAAAATAATGAATTATAGTCACAATGGCATCTGTTAATAAAAGAAGATAGAAAAATAATGAGCTCAGCATCCATCTCAGTCATTTAAAAGAATAGCAAAGGTGAGGACAGAGGAAATAGAAGGAAATGAAAATGGTGGCAGCGAAAGTGATAAACAGAAAACAAATAATAGAAAGTATCGACAGAACCAAAGAGTAGTTCTCTAAAAATAATGCAAAAATAGATGAGCCTTGGGTAGTGTTGAGAAGAAAGGATCTGATTGGGAGGAGAGAGAAGGAAGGAAAGATGGATCAGGAGCAACAAACTACAGTAGAAACTCACACCACAAAGGGATTCTAGAAACAACTTGATAGCATTCAGTTGAAACACTCGGACTGCTTTTGAAGTAGAAAATGTTAATGTACGATGATTCACGATATAGAATTAGTTGCTTAATAATCTACCAGACGGCCCACTAAGATCAGAGTCCTCATCTCAGAGTGGCTAACCCATCAGGGGACAGGCAGTTCCTCTGCTCTACACACAGTTCCAGTGGGCAGTAGAAGACAGGAGCAGGTAACTCACTCTAGGGTGTTAGTATAAGCTTAAACCCCCTTCACCCAAAGGGGTGATGCTGAACGTCCTAATGAAAATGTAAAGAAATAAAATCCAGCAGTATCCCAACAAGCAAAAGCCACCCTTAACCCTTTAGATTTGTCTCAGGAGCTTATGGATCAGGTAGGTGGACAGCTACAAGCCAGGCCTGATTCTTCCCAACCTGGGGGAGGGGACAGGGCTCTGGCTGTGTGCATGTTGCTTCGCGCTGCGGCCTTTATAGGGGCAGACGTTGCATCAGTTCAAACAAACATGCCTGTTTGGTGCTTTTTGATGCATTTAAAGTATCTGAAAATTAAATATGTTCAGTGAAGTAGGTGCAACTAGATTTTTGAGGTTCCTTGTGAGTCTGATTGTAGAATTCGAGCTGTCTAGGATATCAGCTGCCTGGTAAACGATGGAGACACAGACGCATCCGAGGGAGAGCAGAGGCCTGTGTGCTTTGTGCAAAATACAGTCATTTAAGGTGAAGTTCTATCACAGTACTGGGTGGATACTGAAGAATTTCTCATGAGACATGATGGTGACCATCTGTATATTTTTAAAATTGTGGTAAAGTGCACACTGCATCAAACTGATGATTTTAACCAGTTTAGAGCAGTTTAGTGGGACAAAGCACATTTGCGGGGTGATGTAGCCATCGCCACAGTAGCACTTCTTAGGCGCGTCCTGGCCTGGGGCAGGTAGCACGGTTACTGCCCAGAAGAATCTCAGCCAGGTAGACCAGCTCTCCTTCGCTGGCTTGTGGGAGAAACACCTGCCCTGTGGTGGGTTTACTTTCCAGTGTTGGAAGGCATCAATCTGTGCATCCAGGAGCTCTAGAGGGCCTCATAATTCACAAACCGTCAATCATCTGTAGTTCACGAGACACTGTAGAGAGGCCTTGAAAGTTTCAGGATGCAGGGGAGGCCCAAAGAGCCCTTTCCAGAGCACAGAGGAGCATTATTCTCACACATTCTGACCACTGAGTGGTAATGTACCTAAGTTAAAGGTCCGTTGGGCCTGCGCTTCTGATGGCTCTTACTTCCCCAAGATGGACAAGCCATCCAGCCCACCCTAGAGCAGGGCTCACCCGAGAGCAGGACCCTCCACTGTCTCCCCGGAGCTGGGACCAGCTGGTGCACCTGCAGCTGGCTCCCGCAGTCTGGAGGTCTTGCCGTAGGCATGAACGACACCTGCCGTGCTGTGTGTGCAGACTGTTTCCTGCAGACACACTAGCCCGACGTCCAGAGGGTGAAGGGAGGAGGGCGTGCTAATCTGGCAGCTTCAAGGTTTATGAACCGCACTGGGGGGACAGCTCACAGGCACGTTTCTGCATGTTTGGGCACCTCATTGCTGACCGGTCCGTGGAAGGTCAGTGGGTGCCTCCACTCGTGGCCAGATGTTGTTGTCGGCATGGCTCTTGGCCCTGCCTCACACGTAGCCGCTAAGCCGGAGTCCGGCCACACCCCCACCTGCCCTGTTGCCCCAGTTGCCCAGCAGGTGGTCAGTTGCAGGTGTCCTTCAGGCACACTGAACCACACCACTGCGGCTTCTGGAAAGTGAACTCATTTTCAAATATCGGGCCATTTTATCCAGATGACATTTACTCCATAGATCTTTTAACCAGAAATTTGGATTTCTGTTTTATGTTGTGGAATTAATCTGAATCCAGTGGAGACGTAATGCGAGGCCAGGGCAATCTGAAGTATTACAGGAATTTTCAAAGTGACAAATTCGTATCTACTTTTCATTTCCAGTGAAAACAGATGTTTTCCTTTAAATGTCCTTATATATGCAAAGCTGGCTCTCGGCCCTAAAGAATCTATCCATCAGGGCTTAATTACTGAAGATTTTTAAGGCCAGGTTTTATTACAGAGGACAGTTGAGGATGCCTATGGGATAAATCTAATCAAGAAACGTGAATGTATTCTCGGGTGTGGAAATGCCGTCTTTTATCTAACTTTGTACTGTCCTCCGGTGATAATTTAAGCAGAAATTATTCTTAACAAGACACTTGTACCTGAGAAACTCCAACTGAAATAACCATTTATGCTCGTGTGTTTAATAAGTAATAGAAATCAAGACAGTGATACCCTAGAAGTTTGTAGACATTTTCCTTCCCAGAAAGTCGGCCACCAGCCACACGGCACTGCAAATAGCAGATCCATCTGTATTTTTTTGTTCCACTGGTTTTTTTTTGCATTGGTCAAGGCATATCACAGTTACTTGCTGTGGATCTGTGGCCTTTGTATCTATTAGAAAGATTAATTAATTGTTGGTGAATGTCCTTGCCGTGGGAGTGCCTGTAAGGCGGCTCGGCTCGGTGAATTCACTTTTGCAGAATACAGATTACGAAGTGAACGATGGGGGAATCAAAGCCTTTGCAACTTTTCAACCCAAGCTCCCTTGTTCTTGTATTTGGTGGCATAGACATGTGTTCTTCACTGATTCTGGAATGACTGATGTGATTACGACATTTTAAAAGCAGTAATAGGTTATACGACTTATTAGACCATTATTAGCACAAAGGCAAAATTCAGTTGTTTCCCGTGAGCTTCACGTGTGTTCATATTTGAGTATTTCTATCATTGATATGCCCGTCGCCTCCTTGTCTACTCTGCCTGTATTCCGTACATTTATCTTCTTATGGCTGGTAAGTTGTTTGGCATAATTCTGGTAGATTCTTATAGACCAGCGGCCCTCAGGAGATGCTGGGATGGGGGCTCCTGAGCGCTCGGTCCAACCCTGCACGTCGCCGCCCCCGACCCCCGACCCGGAGATATTTCATTTTGGCATTTTTGCCCTCAGATGAAATGATTTATGACGACGTGGAGAATGGAGAGGAAGGTGGAAACAGCTCCTTGGAATACGGATGGAGCTCGAGTGAATTCGAAAGTTACGAGGAGCAGAGTGACTCGGAGTGCAAGAATGGGGTCCCCAGGTCCTTCCTGCGCAGCAACCACAAAAAGCAAGTATGTGTTCAGTGTGTGTGAGAGACAGAGCATCTCACGTTAACATGCAAACGGGACAATAAAATTTGTGTTCTGTAATATCTAAGTGTTTTTAGGATGTTGCTGTGTGGTGTGAGGAAGGCTAAGCAGTAGGGAAGGGTTCCTGACTTTACATTGTATGTATAATCATTGTGGGGAGTTTTTATAAACAGATCCACCGAGAAGGCCCTAAGTAGCCGTCCTCTGCGTTGTGCTGCGTACACGTTCTGCTGTCTGTGCACCGTCACGGGGTCCGTGCGCCCTGAGCGGTTGGAGTCGGGTCTCTGAGACACGGATGATGGTGAAGGACAGAGCCCCGGGGGTGTGTGTGCATGCGTGTGCAGGCCTCATGAGATGGAGGTCTGAGGAGGAACTTCAGACATCAGGAGCGTGACTCCTGGAGTTGGGCGGATGCGGGCCTGGGAGCACTTGCATTGAGGCAGATCCTCTGGTGGAGACTTGTGGTTTTCAGTGGAGAGTGGCTGTGCCCTTGCTCTCGGCTGCTGGGCTCTGGCTGTCGGTGAAAGGGGTGATCCACACTCGCGTTCACAGACGTGCTTTCTGTGTGGGGCTGAGTGGCAGGCCACAGGCAGACGGAGGCTGCTGTGTGACCCTGTGGGTGCAGACCGTGACGGCATCGATGCCCGGCCACTGTGACTGTGTGGGTGACGCCTGCACCCAGGAGGCAGCGCGGTGGGTGGGGCGGGGCCCCTGTGTGCACCCGGCTTGCATGTGGTTACAGGTCACCTAGTGTTCTAGTCTGTGAACGGGCTTCACGAGACTCAGGAAGAACCTACGGCGTCGTGCGGGTCGCCCGAGCCCCTCACGTCATTGCACGCCCTCTGGCAGCGGGCAGCACAGCCCAGGCTTGTGAGGGAAGCCGTCCTGGGATTCACTCCCTGCTGCCCCCCCCCCCCGCCCCCTGGGAGAGCTGTGCACAGGCCCCTCGGAAGAGTGGGGAAAACACTCTTCAGTTTCCTTCCGGTGGTGGGTTGGGTGTTGGGTGCCCCCTGACGAGCCAGTCACACGCTTACTGGACTGACCCTGCCCTCCTCACCCTCTGAAGGGACCCCCTTTCCTGGACAGGCCCCCCTGAAATGCCAAGTGAGAGGCCGCCCCCCAGCGGGGAATGGCCCACAGGGTGGCTTGGGAGCCGGGTGATCACACGGGCATCCTCGTCGCTCCCTTGCCCCGGCCTGGCCGCCCCTAGGGCAGCTGAGAGCAGGGCCAGCAAGCTGGAAGGGCCGTGGAGGGACCGGGCATGCTGGTGCAAGTCACGGTGTTGAGCCAGCCTACTGGTCGCCTGTTGACAGGTCAACTCAAGGAGAGTCCTTTTTATTTTTAATCGAAATTTGCTTAGAGTGTCTTTGCCTGGGTTGATGTGGGAAACACGCTAGAGAAGCATGAGGCCTGGGTTCCCAGGTCCGAGCCGTGTGTGTCACGTGGAAGGTGTTGGACCTGCATCTCCCCTCCCGTCAGTGTGACAGGTGACCGCCCGTTCCCTTGGCTTGGGGACTTGAGCCCCTGTTCCCATGGCGACACCCTGTCTGGTGGGCGGCCTTGACCTCGGGTGTCTCCTGCCTTGGTGCCACCCCAAGAGGATACTTTCATACACATTTGATTTACCCGTTTGGTCCTTTTAACGTCCTCAGAACGCGTGTGAATGACATCCCGGGTCGTCTCGTTTCTGCATTTGCCCGTCTGGCATGGAAAAGTCCCCCGTCTGGCTCATCCGAAGCCGCCTCCTTGCTCCACGTGTTTGACTTCCTCGTTTTTATCTCTCAGGAGTTGGGCCAGAACTGGGGGCTCCCCGTGATGCGCCACCGCCGCCACCGCGTCCTCTCAACATCAGATTGTCGCAAAGTACTGAAAGGAGCGTCTTTGTGAAAAGATTGTGTCTCTTTATGCTGTAGCTTTCCCATGACCTAACCCGTTTCAAGGAGCACTATGAGAAAAAGATGAGAGCTTTGGTGGCAGACGTGGTGGGAGCCTCAGAGACTCAGCAGCTAAAGCAGAGGCATGAACCGAAGGTAGTGTGGTCCCTTTTCTGACCAGCTGCACTGAAAACGCTCATTCAGACGTAGGCCGTGCTTTGGAGCGAAGCGCCAGGGCGACCAAGGCGACCTTTACGTCTGAACGGTGGTTCTCAGTGTGCTCTTGGGCGTCCCGGTGGCACCACGGCCCACGTCCCGGGTTCCTGTGAAATCTGAGACACTGCTTCCCTGTCTCCTCCTCTTACCCGGGACGGGGCTGCTCTGGGGCCCGCGGCGTGTGTGACGCCACAGCCCCTGGGGCGGGATCCGCTGTGTCTCGGCCCGAAGCATGTTCCACGCATGCACGACGGCAGCACCCCTCTTGCTGTTTGGAAAACACAGGAACTTTCCATGGATGTGCTACTTGGATAATATGGAATAGCTTCGTTATTATTTTTAAATGAATATTCATAAAAGCTTGATTACTGTTTTCAGTTTTAACTCTTCATCCAGTAAATGTGGGCCAGCGAGAGCCAGATAAACGGAGCTCGTGGGGCCCTTGGTATTTTTAGGAGCGTAAAGGGCTCCTGAGACCAGCACATTCGAGAGCCGCTAGGTGTGCAGGTGGCGGCGGCCAGGCCTTGGGGGTGTGTTTTAAAAGGGCACTGTCAAGTAGTGTTCAAGTCCACGAGGTCGTCTGTCCTTCCCACATTTTGTGATTCTGTGCGTATGTGTTAAGTGGCGTCTAGCTGAAATAGATGTTCACTTAGAAAGGTCTTCGTCATAGTCACCTGCTCAAGTCCCGAGTGTTTGTGCCCCGGGCTCCCCCGGCAGGAGCGAAGCCCTAGGGTCCCATCACTCAGGTCAGCCTCTGGCTGGTTCCCGTGCAGCGTCTAAGGCACAGGCCACACGGTCTGGGGCCTGGCGCGATTCTCCCGAGAAGCGTGAGCTCGGTCATTGGTCATGGGGGACACGTGACGGAGGCCAGCTCGGGGGAGGAGTTTGCAGGCAGCAGGGAGAGGCAGGGCGAGCCGCCCATGTTGGGCCACAGGGAGCAGCAAGACGGGACAAGTAGCCAGGGCCAGGCCAAGCAGGCCCCTCCATCCAGTAAGAAGTGGACGTTAGGAAGGGGCGGGGGCCTGGCTGTCTCCTGGCTGCGCGTGACCTGGGGTGGCACCATAGCTCCCCACACCCTGCGCCTCTGCCACTGCTCGAGGACGGGGCGTGCCGCCACCCTGCAGGCTGCCTTCTGGTCACGGTCCTCTGCGTCTCACTCGAGGGACCCTGGCCGGGGCCTGGCTCAGCGGGCCGGCACGGGGTAAGGAAGGGTGGGATCTGGGAGGCCGTGTGGATCAGGAGACGAAGCGGAGGCACCTTGCAGACGGACGAGCCCTGGGCGAGGGGACAGGGTGCAGGCCCAGCGCGGCTGGGGGGACGGCACGTCCTCGAGATGGGGAGGGAGGACACGGGGCTCTGGAGTGGGGCACGTGCAGCTGACAGGGTCCTGGCTAGCAAGTGGGCACGGGGTTGGGGGGCAGCCGGTCGAGCCTCGGGGGAATAGAGGACGTGCAGGAACAGCCAGGGCCGCAGTGCGTGTCTGACCCCGACGCGTCCCTGGGGAGCGACCGGGCGGTGTCCCTGATGCCCCAGCCCCGAGACACAGCGGCAGGGAGGTGGAGACGAGACAGCTAGCAGGATCGAATCCATCCTGTGTCGGGAGGACCGGGGCGGCAGGCAGCGTGGATGTTCCTCTGGTGTGTCTGGAAGCCACTTGGGGTTTCTCAAAAAGAATTACTGGGGGCCCGACGGCCAGGACCTCAGACCGTAGAATTTTAAAGAACGAGGAATGTAAGATGCCCAGGGGGTCGTTGGAGCTCTGGGCACCGATGGCCAGTGCGTGTCCCCGGGACTCCAGGCTCAGGGGGCCAGGGCCCGACGTTGCGCTCCCTCGGGAGGTGGGCTCCCTCCGTCTGTGGCCCTGGGACAGCCCCTGGCGGCGGCTGCACCTGCCCCTGCCCCTCCCCGCGCCCGCCCTGTGGCCTGGGCCGCCCTGTGCCTTGTGACGTGCGCGCTCCCTTCCTCTGCCTCTGACGTCTGCAGAGCTCTCTGTGTCTGAGCCACCACTGCAAGATGGACACTGACGTTCACACGCAGCCGGGGACCATCCCCCCAGGTCAAGGAAGGGATCTCGTTAAAGTTCGCCCTTCTTTCTGTCTTTCTTTATTCAGCAAACAGAACGTGGCCCGAGCCACACACGTGTACACACAACGAGCGAGCAAGCTCCCCGAGACCACAGAGCCAATTTCCGGGGACGTTAAGACCAAGCTACTTGACAGTATTCTTTTAAAATAAAATAAATGCGGAAAGTGGGTTTTTATCGACGGCGCGACTTCTCACGTTTCCCTGTCTTTGTGCAGATGCAGAAGCTTATGAAGGCCGCCAAGGAGGGCACCAAGGACGGGCTTGAGAAGACCAAGGCTGCCGTCAAGAGAGGCCGCTCTCTCATTCGGACCAGGTCCTTCATGGCTGCAGGTGTGTGGCCCGGCTTGCACCCGAGCTCCCCTCGCAGCGTGTGGGCGGCGCCGAGTGTGGCCGCGGGCACCTCGCACGCCCCCAGCACCGTGCTTGTCGCCAGGCCTCCTGGGTCTCCCCTGCCACGCGGGCCGCGGTGTGCTCTCAGCTGAGGGCGCGCACGGGTCTGTGCAGGGGCTCGGGGCACATGCCCACCGGGCACTGGAAAGTGACGGGTTCTTGTGGGTGGGATACGTCACTCCTCTTCTGATGTCTCCCCTCAGCACGTGGGCCCTGGCGGCTGCACTCTCTGTGTTCCCTCCCGAAATCCCATTGCGTATCCCGGGACCCCAGTCACTCTGGATTCTCAGCAAGTCTAGTCCTTAAAAAAAAAAAAAAAATTTTATTTATTCATTTGAGAAAGAAAGAGCACGAGCAAGGGGGGCAGGGAGACAGAGACTCCCCGACATGGGGCTCGCTCCCGTGACTCCGGGTCCAGACCTGACCTGAAGGCAGACCTGTACCCGACTGAGCCACCCAGGCGCCCTGCAGATTTATTCTTATGATGCATAACTGGTGATGCGTTCAGAGTGTCTGTCCTCGTATGAGTATTTCCCACAAGGACACGAGCTCAGGAGGTCTTGTTCTAAGCAGGGGGTTTAGGAACCCTTGTGCTGGTGAGGAAGGATCTGGGATGATTCCGGGAGTTTCAGGCTTTCCGAGACCCTGGCCGGGGCGCCGGGGCCCGCGCCTACTGTCTGCCTGAGAGAGCGGTGGAGTCTGGTGTGCTCCACGTGGACAGCACGCTGCGGGCCAAGGACTGGCTGGCGTCTGAGAAAATGCTGGTTACCCACAGGGTGGCTGAGCCCCCTCTCCGGGGGTGGCACCCTGATGCTGCTGGGTCCCCTAAACACGGCTTCATTGTTTGCATGTGTGCCTGGAAAGCACCGTGAAACGTGCCTCCCCGAGGAGCAGCCTCGCGAGACTGTGCTGTTGGCTTTAAAACGAACTAGATTCTGGTATGAATTTGCGTCCCAGTGAAGTCTTAGCGTCTCAAAACAGGACGCAGGAAGGGTGGGCGCAGCCCCAGCAGGTCACTTGGAGAGGAGACGGCTGGGTCGGGGGTTCTGACGGGGTGTGTGCCCGACGAGGTGCAGAGCGCCTGCCCGGTGCCCCCAGGATCAACACCTGCAGAGCACGGGCAGGGTCCGAGAGGTGCCGAGATTGGGATTTGGGCCGTGGTGGTCCGGGTGGTCCCGGTGGTCAGAAGGGCTGGCTGAGGCCCCGCTCCAGACCCTGAACCAGGATCGGTGGATCCGTGCCGGGCAGGGTGGGCTGACTTAGTGGTTCTGCACCTTGGCTGTCCTCGTGCATCAAGTGGGAGCTTTTAAGAAATCCCACGTGCCGAGGTCCCGCAGCCCTGGGACCAGTGAAGCCCGAGGTGGCTCTGCTTACTAGAAGGCCTGTTTCTATTTCTTTTTAAGACTTTATTATTTGAGATCAATTTTACATTCACAGCAAAACTGCAAAAACAGTGCAGAGATTTTCCATATATACCCCGCCCCCTGCTGTCACAGCCTCCCCCCAATGCCAGCTCCCCTGCTGCAGCTCCCCCACCAGCCCCTGCACCATCCTCCACCAGCCTCCCCCCCAGCACCCCCCCAGCTGCTCCCCCACCAGCTCCCCCCTCCCCCCGCCCAACCAGTTGGTACCTTTGTTAGAACTGATGAAGCGGCATAGACGCGTCCTCATCACCCAGAGTCCTGGTGTACGCGGACCCCTTAGGTGTCAGGGTGGTGCGGGCTGCAGGCTTGGGGACAAGCCCAGGGACAGGCGGTAGAGCTGCCCCCAGCGTGGCTTCATGCCCTGCACCTCCGCCGCCGCCTGCACGGCCCACCCTCCGCCACAGCCCGGCGGCCTCTCATCTCTATGCCGTCTCTGCGGCGTCGCCGGCCCGGACTGGTCGGGGTGGGCATCATCAGGAGCGCACACTCGTCACGCTGGCCTCTTCCCCTAGGGACCTGTGGTCCAGGCTCCCCTGTCCTTTCATGGCTTGAAGGCTCTATGTCCCGCGTCTGTCCTGCTTGTGCGCGGACTGTGGCTTGTGCCCATCACCTACCGAGGGGCGTGCTGGTCACCTCAGGCTTTGGCCGCCGTGGATGAATGCGGTCGCGTCCGTTGAGCTTTCACGGGGCAGAAGGCAGCAGCTGCTTTGGGTAAACACGAAGGAGCGTGGTTGCTGGGTCTTAGGGCAAGAGGACATGTAGCTCTGTGCGAAAGCAGGGACCGTCCTCCACGGGGCCGCCCCTTCCGCCTTGTGGGTGCCGAGCAGGGCTCCCATGGTCCCAGCCCCCAGTAGGAGGTGCGCTGGGCGCTCGGGGCCTGGGCCCGTCTTGGGGCCGTGTAGACACTGGCCAGGTTTTTGATGCTCCTCAGGGACTTTTTTGTGCAGCCGGGTTCTGGGTATTTGGATTTGGTCATCTCTGGCTCTTACTACCTGAGAATTCCTCTGCTTTCCAGTTTTCCAGCCATTTTGTGGATTCTGTATTTAGCTACAGCCCAGTTTTTGAAAGTGATTTTAGTTTGGGTCTAAATGTTTTGATTTGACGGAAGCCGTGCTTTCCCAGTGAGAAAGGCCAACGGAAAGTCAGGAAATCCACCAAGTATTTGGCGGATTACTGAGGGTGGGTCTTAGCCTCCCTTCTTTGCTTCTGAACGCAGTATTTTGGACATTTATCTGTTCTTCTAGGTTAAAAACTTAACCTTGTTTGATAGCAATCTATTTTTTTTTTAAAGTAACTTAGACTTCTTGTAATAGAAGAGTTCAAGCCAATAATGAAAACCCAACGGTAAGAAACCCACGTGACCCCACGCTCGCAAGTATCGAGCCGTTCGACGTTAAGCATTGAAGTGTTTATTTCTGAACACCAGCCAGCTCTTCAGGGGGCACCTCTGCCGTACGAAATTCGACTTCAAAGTATTGAAAATTCCAAATCTAGGTGCACCCTGTGTTCCCCTAGTGGAAAGGATATTTTCTTGGGTTTGCTAAAATGGCAGTTTCATCACTGCCAGGTGGAAAGCACACGCGGAAGATTGGAGTGTCTGCCCGGAGCATTGATTTGACTGCTCTTTTCCTTTTCTTTTTCTTTTCTTTTTCTTTTTTTTTTTTTTTTATCACACTGTACCATTAGGACTATATCGCGTCAAAAAAAAAATAAAGTTAGGGTTAGGGTTAGGGTTGGGTTAGGGGTTAGGGGTTAGGGGTTAGGGGTTAGGGTTAGGGTTAGGGTTAGGGTTAGAATAATTAAAAAAAAAAAAATTAAAAAAAAAATAAAGGAATATATTGCGTCAATGTGAAATTCATGCCTTCTGACTCTTTTTAAGACCACAGATCCTGTCTTGAAGAGGAGCAGAATTTGTTCATTGACGTTGAGTGCAAGCATCCGGAAGCCATCCTGACGCCGATGCCTGAGGGCCTGTCTCAGCAGCAGGTAGGAGGCGGCGTCTCCGGGCTCAGCCCCTGCCCCTCGGCCCAGCAGCCGCCTGAGCTCAGGGCAGGGTGGTGGCCTGCGAGGAGGGGGTCTTAGAGGCTGCCTGACCGAGATCCTGCGCTCGTGTCCGTGTCCTGGCGGCCGTCACGGCTCAGACTCCGCAGGCCCGACGGCGGTGCCCAGCGCCATGCCCGGCGCGTCCCAGGGATGCGCATGCGTGTCTGTGGCCTGAGCAGCCTCACTTTGCCCACTGGCCTCTGCCTCCTTCCTGGGTCTTTGGCCTAAAGCTCTGGGCCAAAATAAATAATCGACTCTCCCACCTTTCAAGGGTGTTTTCTTGTGCGACATCAGAATCCTGTCCTCATCATACATGTCGCTGCTAGCGCGGAGTCAGCTGGAGCCACGTCCTCACCCTTCACCCAAACGCGAGCCGCCCCGCACCTCTGTGTGCTGCTGTCCTCACGGCTTACCCTGTGAGGTTTATGGTGTCCATCGCCACGGCAGCGGGCTTGTACGTCTTGCGCCTGTCACCTTAGCTAATAGGCCACTCGAAGTACCTTGGAGGCCTGCGGAGGTTCCCCCGCCTGCGGTTTTGGAGACAAAGCACCAAACGAGCCAGTTTATCAGCAGCGAGCACTGTCCCCCCGTCCCCTTCCCAGTGGCCGCAGTGTGTTTTCCGATCAACAGGTCGTGAGAAGATACATCCTGGGCTCGGTGGTCGACAGCGAGAAGAACTACGTGGATGCTCTTAAGCGGATTCTGGAGGTACGTGTGTCGCGGGGTGGACCCAGGTCACCCTGGCCCTTCGCCTATGTGTGTGGTCATGCACAGACCGACCGTGGGCAGCCTCCCCAGAGACGCTGAGCTCCGGGTCTTTGTGTTTTCATGCGTGTCTTTATCAGCAATACGAGAAGCCACTGTCGGAGATGGAGCCAAAGATCCTGAGTGAGAGGAAGCTAAAGATGGTGTTCTTCCGAGTGAAGGAGCTGCTGCAGTGCCACGGCATGTTCCAGATTGCGCTGGCCAGCCGCGTGGCCGAGTGGGACTCGGTGGAGACCATCGGGGACGTCTTCGTGGCTTCGGTGATCGCCAGCGCGCCCCCGCCCCACGGAGCTCGCCCGTGCCCTGCGCCGTTTGCTGTCCTTGCGGGTGGGCAGAGGAGGTCTCCCGCCGGGTGTCCCGGTCAGTGGGCTGGGTCCGCCCGGGGCCCTCGGAGGCCACGGCGCTCTGCTCAGGGGCACGTGCTCTAGAGCACCGGGGGCACCGCCCGAGGCCGGCGGCAGGGCGGCAGCATCCCCGGAGCGTCCCCAGGCAGTGGAGCGGGCCTTCTGTGGCCAAGCCGGGGCCCTGCAAGCAGTGTGCCGCCCTGGCCCATGTGCCCCCGGGGTCAGGTCTCTGCCCACGCGCGTGGGAGGGAAGCACGACTGCGTTAACCTTTCCTGGCGGGGGAGCCTCCGGCGTGCGTGGACGTGACAGGCCGCCCCGCACAGGAACGGGAACGGGAGCTCTTACTAAAGTACTTGTGTGATCCCGTTCAGGGCCCTTATGAAAAACAGAGGAGGAAGACGCGGATGTTTCCTGTGCTGTGACGTTTCCTGGCTATTTTATGCATTTGGTGTCTACATTTACTTTGTCTTGAAATATTTCTTGAAATATTTACCCGGGGGATGTTTTTTTTAAAGGAAAAAACTTTAAAAACATCCACTTTAGGTAAAAGCATTTTTTTCCGTGACAGTCACATGAGGCACCTGCTTACAGATAGGACTGTTTATCTTGAGAACGTGTGGGGTCTTAGGAGAGTGTCAGAGGGAGGCCCTTGGTGTTAGGAACCCGGGGCAGCAGGCCGACGTGGCCGGAGAGGATCGGTCTCTGGCTGCCCTGGGGAGTCCCCAGGGGAGGCTCCGCGCCCGCGGGTCAGGGTCCTGGGGCCTGCGTGGCGTTCTCTCCTGGGACACCCTCCTCTCTGGTCGTCTGTGGTCAGGGCCACTGCTTAGCTGAGGGCCAGACCGCCAGCGGCCTGAACGGCAATGCCGGCAGCGCATCGAGGCCACAGTTAGGTCGTGCAGCTGCGTAAACAGTGCCTAACCCGTGGGCTGAAAAAAAAAAAAATCACACACGTTTGTGATGAAGTGGGTCCTGTGGAAACCTCCCAGGGCCCGAGGGGTGGTCTTTGGGGCAGTTTTCAGATCTTCTGTTGCAGCCGGGTGCAGGGAGCCCCGGGGCCCACGCGCTGCTGATAGTTCTCCATTTGCTCCGACGTTCCAGTTTTCCAAATCCATGGTGCTGGACGCCTACAGCGAGTACGTGAATAACTTCAGCACCGCCGTGGCCATCCTCAAGAAGACGTGTGCTACCAAGCCTGCTTTCCTCGAGTTCTTAAAGGTAAGCACTTGTGTTTTCCTTCTGGGTTCCCACACCCTCCAGTGAAAGGTTCCACGTCAAAATGCTTCTCAGTGAAATTCTCACCACACTCTGTCTCTAGACATGTAACGTTATTTATCATAAAGATTTTGACCAAATGTTGGGTCAGTTCTAGAAATAGAGATGAGTCTGCAGCGGTGGCGTCATTTTTTGGAAATAAGCTATGTTTTGCGCATCCTTGGAAGAGTGTAGGTGGATGGACAGATGGAAAGGTAAGGTCTGGCCCCAAAGGAAGCTGCTTTGGCTTCCTGTCTGTCAGCATGACGTTAGGGGCAGCAGACGGAGTTTGGGATTGGGGTGGAGTCTTCGCCCCCTACAAGTCAGAGCAGTAAATGGGCCCCTCCCTGGGCCAGGGGCTTGGTCCCTGGGCTGCTGTCAGGTGCACAGCGAGGGGAGGCGCGTCGGACTTGGGCGATGGGGAGTGTCTGCCGAGGGCTGTTGGTGAGCTGGGGTCTTCAGCCCACGGCCCCTCACCGTGACCAGCCACCCACCCGGACCTCGTTTGCACGAGACCCCAACTCCGATCGGGAACCTTGAGCCAAGGTTCGTGCGTGTTACCTGAGCTGAATTCCCAAAGCTCCTGCTCCCTGCAGCGAGCGGACTTGGGCGGGAGTCTCGCCGGCCATCCCTCCCCCGTCAGTCCGCCCCCGGCGGTGGGGGCCTCGGTGCTCCGCGGCCTTTCCGTGCCGCAGCAGCACAGCTCCTGGAGGAAGGCAGTGCAGGCGACTCGCACGTTTACCTCCGTGGAGGCTGTAACGGTCCTGTGGACGCTGACCGAACCCGAGATGTCAGCCGGGGAGGCGGCCACAGCCCCCGCTGGCAGGCGACCTCCTTCCTACCAGGAGGCCTGGGGATGGGCACGTGTGTCGTCAGGGCCCAGCCCGGGATCCTGTCAGGAGGCTGGGCTGCCCTCGTGGTGCTGGGGCCGGTCCCTCGCTCTGCCATCCGACTGCACAGCTCCCTTGGCTGGAGAGACCCGACCCTGGGTGTGCAGGTGGTCCAGCTGGGTGGGGGTCCCCGGCTCAGGGACGTGGGCCAGGGGATGAGCCTGCCCCTGGCACATGAGAGAGGGGCCCTCGGGCTGGATGCCCTGGCCGCAGCCGCTCCTGGGCCAGCTCGGACAGGCTCGGACCCAGGGACACCCCACTGCTCACCCCGAGACCCCACAGCAGAGCCGGGTGAGGCCGGCAGCGGCCGCTGCAGAGAACTTGGTGTGGGGTGTGGGGCAGGCTTCCTCTAGGGGCCCTGGCTGCTCTTGTTTGGGAGTCCGTGATCCTCTTCCTGTTTAAGTAAGTGCACTTTTCAGTACCTAGAGGATTGCAATGGCTTCATAAAGGGCCGAACCCTGCCTGGCAGTCGGAGGTGGCTCTGAAAGCCTCCAGCAAAAACCCCGAAGATTCCAGTGCAGAGCCTGCCGCGACAGGCTGCAGACCTGGCGACTCGGGTGGGCATGTCCCGCGGTGCGGGGTGCAGGACGGGGCGGGGCTGCGGGTGGGGGTGACCCCGGCCCCGGCGGCAGAGCCGGGGCCAGCACTGGCCGAGTGCGAGTAAGCGAGCTTCTCTCCACAGCAGTGCCAGGAGTCCAGCCCCGACCGCGTCACGCTCTACAGCCTGATGATGAAGCCCATTCAGAGGTTCCCGCAGTTCATTCTGCTGCTGCAGGTAAGGACACACCCCTGCCCACGACTGTGGACAGCAGTGTCCCTTCTGCTTCTGTCTCCGACTTCCTGTCCTCCCCCAGCACTTCCAGGAGGGCAGGGGGAGGGCGCCGGACCTCCACTAGCCTGTCTCTCACTAGCCAGGACCCCCTCCCACTAGCTCAGACCCCCACTAGCCTGGAACCCCACTAGTCTGTCCCCCACTACCCGGGATCCCCCCTTCTAGCTGGGATCCCCTCTAGCTGGACCCCTTCTAGCTGGACCCCTTCTAGCCTGGGCCCCCTCTAGCCTTGACCCCCAGTAGCCGGCACCCCCACTAGCCTGGATCCCCCCCAACCCGGATCCCCTCTAGCCAGGATCCTCAGTAGCCGGGACCACCCCCACTAGCCCAGACCCCCTCTAGCCAGCTCGTGAGCGGCCAGGCGGGGCGGGGCTTTGCTCCCAAGGGCCAGAGCGGTATCCGCCCCCTTCTGCCATGGTCAGGGCCTGGTTCTAGGATCAGGTGGAAAATGGCCCACGCCCTGTGCTGCACGGGTCGGTGGGTCGGTGGGCTCGGGAGCCCAAGTCAGGACTCAGACAAAGCGTGCCCGTCGTGAGGGGGCTGCACAGACGGTGCAGGGGGCGGGGACGCCGCGGCAGGAGGCTCAGTGGCCGCCCCAGCGTCGTCAAAAACTAAAGATGCGCAGAGTGGTGGGTGTGGCTCCCAGCGACAGCGGCTCTGAGTGTGGATGATGCGCCGTCTGTGCCCACTTGGTCCCCCTGGAGCCTGGGTCCCCGCCCGTGCCCGGGACAGGTCTCCTGTGATGCCCAGCCTGCTGCTCCCGCGGCCCCAATGTGGAGTCGCAGCGCAGATCGCGGTGCCCTCCCTGCAGACGAGGGGCGTCTCCCTCGGCATCAAGCCCGCTGCCACCGGCAGCCGAGTCTGTGGGGAACGTACCTCGTGACCCACGATGCCCTGAGACCCTGAGAGGAGGGTGCCCACGGTTATGCGTTGGTCTCTGCTGTTTCCGATCCGAGGCGCACAGGCCATTTCTGGTGCCGGTTGCTTGTGTACTTGTCCCATCGGGTCCTGGTTCCCAGCGTAGGCGTTAGAGTCTCAGTAACAGAAGCTGGGTTTGTTCTGCTTTGTTTTTTTACCCCTAGAATCAAAATATCCAGAAAATGTGTTTTGCTCCAGTTGTTGGGTATTTACTAAACTCTGAACGTAGGAGGCTCCAGGCAGGCGGTTTGGTGAGGAAGACGGTGGGGGAGGCGATTAGACACTCTCTTCTTCGGCTACGTGGAGACGCAGGGACCAGGGGCAAAGGCCTAACCACCTCCTAGTCCGTGCGCTGCGCGTGCAGACCCTCATGCAGACCCTGCTTGGCGACGTGCCCGCAGGTGCCTGGCAACCCCTGGCCGCCCACGTCGCACCTAGACGCCTCGCTCCTGGTGGTTTTCTGTTCTCACTTAGCTGTAGTTGGGTGTGATTTTCAGTGTAGCTTGTCAGCTTTCGGTTAACCATCCGTAAGTCGCAGCAAACCCTTGACCCAGGTGTTCACCGAGGTGTATTCCTTAGGGCGGGAGGGCCGTGGGAAGCAGAAGGAGCCATCAGAGGTTGGGCTCCGAGCCTCGTGCCGGTCAACCGCAGGGGCCTGGGCCTGGCGGCGTATCTTGGATTTAGGCCCGAGGACGCTCTGTGGACGTTGTGGTCGCCGCCCCGCCTAGTTCCCTCGGGCTCCGTGAGGCCAGTCCCTCTGTGGGTCTCCCTCCTCCTCCCGCCCCGTCCGTCTGGGCCCAGCAGACTCACCTGAGAACTCTGGGATTTGGGCGAGTGGTTCCCTGGCCAGTGAGGGGGCGGCGGAGGGTTGGGCACGTGGGGAAACGCGCGGTTAGGCGCAGGGAGTCCGCGGTGTGTGCGTCTGAGAGGAGGGCGAGGGCCCCCCAGGGCCCCGGGATCCCCGGAGAGGTGCTCCGAGGAGAGGTGGTCCCAGGAGCTGTCCCTGGGGGGGGGCGGGGCCCGGGGCTCGGCTGGCCCAGGGTGGGCGCCCTGCTCTGTGCACGCGGGTCGGGTGGCCGGCACCGCCTGCTGCCTCCTGTTGTCCCGGGCCCGTCAGGTGCCCCGCTGCCCTTCTCTGCCCTGATGCCCAGCTCTCCGGGCCCTGCTGGGGCTCAGACCACCGCAGCCCTCCCTGAGCCCCGGCGAAGCTGAGCCCCGGCTCTCGGACACGTGGTCCTCCAGGAATCTTTGTGTCACTTCCCACGACCGTTTCCTGTCCTGTGTTGGACGCACGTGGGTCGGGGCCTGGATGCAGCAGCAGACTTCCCGTCTTGCTCCCGGGGTGCTCTCCCGGCATGCGGCGGCCCCAGCCCGTGGCCCCGCAGCTGCGGTGCGTGTCCTGATGGTGCCAACGGCGGCAGCCACCAGCTGTGACCTCGGAGCCGGAATGCGCTGTCGGGTGCTTTACTCGCCTCAATAGGACTTGAAGGGACTCTGAGGGAACGCGCGTGTAGCACGGTACACGCAGCTCGCTAAGACCAGAAACGCTGCCTCGTTTCGCAGGGTTTTGTTTTCTCAGGTAAGAAGCAGGTTACAAGACGAGGGTGTTGTTGGATTGCAGGCAGGTGGGGCCGGCATAGCCGCGGGGGGATGGCAGTGGGCTGGGCTAGGTCTGAGCCGGCGAGCCCCCAACCGTGTGCCCCCTTGAGCAGACAAGCGGCCGAAGGCCAGCGAGCGTCCTCTGTACGAGCGAGGGGACAGTGCTGTGACTGTTGCTTCACTGTTGCTCTTTTTTTTTTTTCTAAACATTTTTTTAGAAATGGGAGGGGGAGCGGCGGAGAGAGAGGGAGAAGCTGAGCAGGGAGCCCAATGCGGGACTCGGTCCCAGGACCCCGGCATCGTGACCTGAGCTCCCCGCGGAGCCACCAGGTGCCCCTGGATGTTGCTCTGGGAATCCTGCGCCCAAGTGACGCACAGGGCTCCGTTGTCTGGGTGACCGTGTTGCCGCTGCCTGCTGTGCGTCCTCCCTGCAGCCTCCTTGTGCCTTTGCGCCCCTCTGTCGTTGGCAGGAGGGGGAGGGGCGCCCCCGGGAGCGTGGCGAAGTGGGGGCGCGGGCTCCGTGTCGGTGGGAGCAACAGGCTATTCGTTAGGCTGGACAGAGTGCGGAGGGCAGGGCCCCTCTGAGACCTGGGGTGCAGCCAGTTCCCATTCACGGAGCCCTTTATGGGGAAGTGCTAGTTTTTTCCATTAGCAAAGCCATTTAGTGAGTTCACTTTGTTTTTGCAAAAGGAGCTGCTCCGTGTTTAGCCGAATCCTGAGTCACTTGGCTTCTTCTCTCCCCGGGGCTGGTCCATCCTCCCCCAGAAGCGGGGGCGCAGCGGCCGGCTGGGAGCGCGTGTGTGCCGCCGCCTGCACCCCCGCACCGGCGGTCATGCGTCCCCTCCTACCGTGTTTCTCCCAAGGACATGCTGAAGAACACCTCCAAAGGCCATCCTGACCGGCTGCCGCTTCAGATGGCGCTGACGGAGCTGGAAACGTTAGCGGAGAAGCTGAACGAGAGGAAGAGAGACGCCGACCAGCGCTGCGAAATCAAGCACGTCGCCAAAGCCATCAACGAGAGATACCTGAACAAGGTTGACCGAGGTTTCTCTGTGCTGCGATTCCACTTGCTTCGCACTAATAAGCCTCCGTTCTTTCTGCCGCTTGCTACTAATCTTCTGGAAGCTGCAGCGAGGCCGCAGCTCAGGGCCCTGCCTCGGAAGCCGATGGAGACGTCGGGCGGGTTGGGGCACGTGTCCCTGGGGAAGGGGCCGGGTTCACAAGACCCTCGCCCGGGCCGGGACCCCCACGGAGGTTCAGACCGGCTCCTGTCATGGAGTCTTTCGGCCACCACGCGGTGTCTCATGTTAGATGGTCAGAATGGCACCGGAGGAGGTCACGTGTGGCGTAAGTGGTGGTTGTCACGGAAGCTGAGGGAATCCCCGCAGGAAAGCAGCTCCTAGGCAGAGCCGTTTCCACTTTCTATCACAAGTCTTTCCTGCGACAGCGAGTGGATTTTATGTAGACCTCCCCGTATTTATTTACGGCCCTGGTCCACAGGAGGAGAGTAATCGATAGGAGTGGTTTTAAATAACCACAAATCCTATTTATCGTTGCTAAAACCATTTTCTGTCTGTAGGGACATTTTCTGTCTCATCTCCTATCAGATGGTGACCCTCAGTGACCTCGCCACAAGAACTTTACCATTATACAGGCTCTCCCTGATTTCCTGAGTGATTGACGTGGGGTTTCTATGAGCTGAAAATCGCAGCCAGTGATGGTCATGCTGTTTAGAATCGTGCTTGCCTGTGGTCGCGGTGTTTGCACGCCCGTGAGGCACAGAGCGACGCAGGCCGACGGGGAAGTGCTGTGCGTTGCTCGCTCCCGGTTCCGTGCCCGTGCGCGCAGCCTCGTCACCCCCGTGAGCACGTCAGGAGTAGGTTGGCTGGGAGCTCGGCCGCTGCAGATTTAGAGTCAGAATGCCCCCTGAGCTTCGGATTCCCCCATGTTCTTTTGGGCCGAATAGTCACAATCAGTCTAGCTTCTACATGATTGGTCTCGTCTTATTAACACAAAGCATCTCTGCAAAGGTTTATAAACCAAGTGTTGTGTTCAGCCCCGTGGGACGAATTATGACGTACCCCAACAAACTAAGACGTTTTCTTAATTGGGAAAACAAAACCCCCCGAGTCGCTATCGTGCTCACGAACGTTCTCGGCTGATGTAGCGTCGCACGTAAGAGAACGACTGTGCGGCCGGGCAAGGCAGTGTAAGGATGGAATCTGTGCTCAGGCAGGTCATCCGAGGGGAGGAGGGAGAGTGACAGGTGCAAACAGAGGAGCCCTCCTTTGCTGGATCAGCGTCTCAGCTGGAGAAGGCGAGTTTACAAACAGAGGGTTAGTCTCCCGTCACTGTTGAGGATGATTCCAAACACCGTCTGTACAACGACTTACTTAAAAAAAAGCCACTTTCGGGATTCTTCGTAGTGTGCACGTGAAGTGTGACGGGAAGTATGCAAATCCTCCGTAAAGAGAAAAGTCTGCCGAACCGTGATGCGTTCTGCTCCTGTGTTGTGCAAGACTTTGGCTCACGCTTTCTCTTCTTTTGGGGGAACTTGGTTGCGGGAACCGTGTCAAGCGTGACTTTGAATGTTCAGCTTCTCAGCAGCGGGAACCGGTACCTCGTGCGGTCCGACGATATGATAGAAACTGTTTACAACGACAGAGGAGAAATCATTAAGACCAAGGAGCGCCGGGTCTTCATGCTCAGTGATGTGTTGATGTGCGCCACGGTCAGTGCACGGTGAGCGTACGTGCCGCGCCCCACATGAGCGGTGGCCCCCTTAGTACCCCCCGTTCAGGGTGCACCGATCTGTGTGCGGAGCTTGGTCGCCTCATCCTGTGACCAAGGGAACAGACAGTCTGGTCCCCCCTGACGCGCTCTCAGCGACGCTCCCGGAAGGTGGTGAAGGGAGGACCCGCTTTGGTCGGGCTGAAATGTGAAAAGAGCCCCTTGGTAGCCTCAGAACATCAGGAGTGGAGATTTGAGATTCAAGCAGGTTCAGTAGAAATTTGGGGCCAAGTTCCTGGGTTCTCTGTTGCTAGGTGTAAAGCCCGCCTCATGCAGCAAATACGCAGTCTTGCACTTGTTACTCAGCATCTGAGCGTGCCTCCTGCCCCTCCCCACGCGGGCTGGAAGTTGAAACGTGAGGGGGACGTCGGGTAGCTTGGGTACCAGCTGGCTCCCAACACGTCAAGTATTTCAGTTTCTTTTTCCTTTTTTTTTAAGTATTTCAGTTTCAAGTACAGTGCCCAGCATTTTGGCTATTGCTTTCTACATTTTGATTGGGGCGGGGGCGGGGAGGAACTATATCTTAAAGAAAGCAAACTGTGATGATCACTTGTAGTAAGGAGGGGTGAGGTCCCTGGGCACGCCAAGGGCCTCGGGGCGCTGAGAGCCCTGACGCACTGGCCTGGTGGTGGTCGCACATGTGTCTGCTCTAGCATTTCCACGTAACCAGTTAGGTGCATGCGTGTGTGCTCCATTTTATGGGGAAAGGAAAAAATACCTGGGATTTTTTTTTCATTGTTACATAATAAGTATTTTGATCATGGAGCATAATGGCATGATTTAATTTTTTTAAAGATTTTATTTATCCATGAGAAACACAGAGAGAGGCAGAGACACAGGCAGAGGGAGAAGCAGGTTCCATGCAGGGGGCCTGATGCTGGACTCGATTCCGGGTCTCCAGGGTCACGCCCTGGGCTGAAGGTGGCGCTCAACTGCTGTGCCACCGGGGCTGCCCACGTGATTTAATTTTATTGAAATAGTTTTACTATATCCAAGAGTAGAGAAGGAACTTTGGTAAGAAATGGTCAGAGACTGCACAGGAGGTTGTCCCTGCTAACAGTATTTGCCAGGACACAGGAGCAGCTTTGCCCAGGGAGCCATCCGGGAGCATCTGGCCTGTTCCCTTCCGCCTCTGTGGGACCCTGAGCGCTTTCTGGGACCTCGCAGTCCACGCTCTCCCGTCGCCCTGGGTCTGGCAGTGAAGTGCCTGCCCTCACCTAGTGGGAGGCCTCTTTATGGGACCAAACGGCAACTTTGCAAGCAAGTCCGAAGCATCCCGAAGCTTCCTCACTTGAATTATCTAAGGGATAGACAGTACTGTGACTCACGCGGGTGATGAATCCTAAGGAACGGTTTCTCCCTGTTTCAGCACCTCCGACAGCAGCACCATAATGTCATCGAGCCAGAGGTATTTGTTGAAGTGGAGTGTTCCTCTTGGACACGTAGAAGTGATCGAGTACGGCAGTAACGACAGTGCTGGAGAAAGCAGGTGTCCCCCCGTGCACCCGCCCGAGAGCCTGGCAGTGGTCGCCAACGCTAAGCCGAGTAAGTGACATTGTTCTGAGGTGCCCGTGCGGCTCGGGGCCGGCTCCTTGGCTGCAGCGGTGCCCGAGGGCCAGGGAGGTGGCCGGGCTGTGGGAGGCCACCCTCTTGGGAGCCTGTGTTGTGTCGGCTGTGAGCCTGCTCACCCTCCTCTTGCGGCTTGCCCCTGCTGCTGCGCGTCCTCTGGGTTTAGGGGGAAGCCCTGCCGTGTGGGGATGCCTCAGTGTCCGGGTGTGGTTTCTGGTTCAGCACTTGGGGCTCTGGCCCCTGTGTCCCGACCCCGCAGGGGTCTAGGGCCCGTGGACCTGCTGTAGGCTTGGCTCTGCTGCACGGCCCCCTTGTCTCTCCCCCAGGCTCCCTGCGCAGGGGGGGGAGCTGGGCCGTGCTCCTGTCCGGGGAGATGAGCTGGGGCTGCCCTGATACTTTGCCAGCGTCAACAGCTGTGTGGCACTTAGGGTATCTGTTACCAGCGGGGCCTCTGCACTGCAGATTTTGAACTTGGCTGGTATTCAGGACTTCCTTCTTCCCTCTGCCTTTTTTAATGCAAATAAAGCCCCGCTGAGCTTTGCTCACTCGCTGGCCTCTGCCTCCCTTTGGAGCACACAAAACACAGTGAATGGGGACTTTCAGGGAGGGAACCTTTTCATACATGAAACGAGCCTTTGTGTTAAATATATAAATGCTATAAACATATCGGACAACCTTCCAGATTATTTTGTCTCTGACGTGCTCAGAAAAAGGTGCCTTTAAACCCTGTAACTTTTCTGGCTGCGTAGGCACGTCTGTTCGGAATCACAGGAACGTGGCCTGATGAGCATCAGGTCTGATTTGCTGTGGGGTCTCCCGTTGATCCCGTTTGTGTAACGTTAGCAGTCGGTCGTTCCGTTGGGTAATTGGCCTGGTAAGCTACGTCCCCGGGCGTGTGGTGTCACAGTTCCCACACCCCCGGATCACTGAGCGCTAAGTCCTTCTTGCAGGAACTGCCCAGTCTCAGCTAATAAGGAAAATAGACTGTCACGGGTTTTCCACGGCCGGGGGCGTCCTGAGGAGTGGTGCGGGGAGGGGAGGCGCGGGTGCTCTCTGGGCGGACGTAGGTCGGCAAGATTTCACTCAGGTTCAACTTGTGCATCTCATTTGTTAAAAGTTCTTAAAAACCGAGCTAAATCGCTAATATTGATAGCAAATCCTGCCTGGGACTCGGTTTTGTGAACAATATGACGCCTTTGCGTGTTTGCAGTGGTAGCCGTGTTAAAAGGCGCCTTCCTGTGCTCAGGTCACCAGGGCCGGCTTTGACCCTCAGAACGGACGCTGTATTAAGGCCCCAGTACGTTTTCTTACTCATCTTTATGTTTTACAACTTGTATTTAGCTGACGTAGAGGGAGATGTGAACGAATCAGTAATATTCAAGAGGCACATAGCAAGAAGAGTTAATTTTTAAAACACGACTGACCCTTAAAGAACGTGGGGGTCGGGGCGCCGACCCTCATATGTCGAAAATCCACATATATCCTTCGACTCCAAAAATCTTAACTGCCAGAAGCTTGCCGTTGCCCCGAAGCCCTAGCGGGAACGTAAGCAGTCGGCTAGCACGCGTTTTGTAGCCGAATCCCGTGCTGTGTTCTTACGATAAAGACGCGGAACAGGAAGCCTCGGTGAGGAGGTCCCGGGGACACGTCTGTGGCACTGCCGTGTGTTTACCAAGGGAACGTGTGTGGAAGCGGGGCCCGCGTAGTTCAAGGCCCTGTCGCTCAGGGGTTGGCCGTGCACAGAAGCAAGGACGCGGGGGCCGTGCCGTGACTGAGCCCACGAGCTCCCGTCCGTAGCGCAGGGGGGCACGGTTCTCATTGGCGGCGGAAAGAAGACGTGTCACTTGGGAGAGTAGCTGGTTTTTCTTCATTTTTCAATTTCAGGGGAAGTCTGTTATTGTACCTTCAGTTCGAGAGCCTGGGAAATACTTGGAAACGGGGGCGTGGGTGTGTTTTGCCGACTTGCCTTGACCTTTTCGCTCTCGCAGGCAAAGCCCACACGTAACCTCGGGGACAGCACTTGTTCAGGGAGCGCGTTTTCCGCGTTGAGGTGACGCTTGCTCCGCCTCCCCAGACGCCCGCTGCCGTCTTGGGGGCGGAACGCTCGCCTGGGGTGACTGCGTCATCTTCATGTGCTGTTTGGTACCTTTCAGGGTGGTCTGTGGGGACGGTGCCTCAGTCTGAGGAACCAGGGTGCTGCTAGCTGACGAGCACGAGGGACCTTACGTGAGGGCGACCGCTCATCGTTTCCCTCCCCGGCGTCGTGACCAGGCACGCAGCAGGCGCTCAACAAGCATCTGTGGATTGAGCAGAAAGAAAGATGGAACTGCTGACCACTGTCAAATTTTTAGCTAAACTGTGTCCTTCCACCGACCTGTTTATCGAAGGCCTTTTCTAACCGAGCACCACGTTCTGGTAACCCCCAGATGGCTGCGGTGTAGACGCCGCCTCCCGAAGCCCTGGGGCTCGGATCTGAGAACACACGTGCGGCACCATGTCACACAGTCTTCAGCACAAACAAGGGCAAGATGCTTTGAAAGATCAAGGGTGATGGTTTTCCCAGGGAAGATGCTTCCTAAGCTAGGTTTCAACTCGGGAGCAGGATTTTAGCAGAGAGCGAGCGAGCGGTCCTCAATCGATCGATTGGTTCATTCATTCGTTCAGCTGGTGTTGGTCCGACATGTCGCCCGGGCACACGGGGGGAGGAGCGCGTGTGCACGGGGAGTGGCGAGTGCTTTTGTGACTAGAACCTTCCCAGCCTGTGGTGGTTGGGAAGCGTGTGTCCCTCCAGGTGCCGGGGACCCACGGCGGTCTGCTCTGGGGTCCAGCTCCGTCCGCAGGAATACGAACGTTCTGCAAGAGGCTTCTAGGTTATGGTGGAGACCTGGTGCTGGGCAGCCGGCCGGACTGCTGCGTCTGAGGGCAGCGCCGTCCCACTGTCACGTGGTGCCAGTGAGAGCCCGGGAGCTGCTCCAGCCTGGGGACCCTCGTTCCACCTGTGTCTGACAGTCCCCGTACCCTTGTGGCTCCAGTCATATGCATGGTGACACGCGAGGAGAGCAAAGCGTAGCATCAGGGCAGGGAAGCAAGAGCCACTACTCAGCTGTTTCTTGGGTGGCAGAGCAGGATGGAGGTGCCTGGTCACGTGTAGGTCATGCTCGCTCCTCCAGGAGAGAGAACCGACGTGCTGTCCATCCAGGGAGGGACCCTCCATCCTTGACAGATCATGGCCGAGAAGTGCACCAATTCTGCGTGTGTCGGAAGACTGAACTCAAGCCAGACCCCAGGGGCATGTCAGGCTTCGGGTCGGGGAGTCGGGGGCTGCCCAGCGTCCCCGGGGTGCTGGCAGGGAACAACGCATTCGCCACCTAGGCCAGACGCCCCAGGAGCGAGGGTCCCGCTGCTGTCGGGGCTGGACAGCGAGCCGCTCTCTGCGTCAAATCCACGCTGTGCATCCTCCCAGCAGCCAGCGGCCATTGTCGCCGTCGCTCATGCAGAGGAAACCGGTCCCGTCCGCGAGCCTCGGTGTGGCCAGTGTGGCCGGCTGCCTCCTGTGTCTCAGAGCTTTTAGGGAAGGGCTTCTCATTCACCCACAGCGGTTTTGTTCCTTCCAATTCTCCTGCATTTGTCATCCCTTAATTGTTTTGAGAAGCTGACTAGAGACTCCTGTGCTCCGCCTGTGACTTTCGAACAACTGAGCTCTGGAATCCAGCACTGGAGCCTCGGTCTGTTGTTCAGCCGGAAGACAGTGTGGGCTGCGGCGCTGCCTGGCAACCGAGGCCTACGGAGCTGCCTGTGCAGCCAGGAGGGGAAGGAGGGGAAGGAGGAGGCGGCCTTGCAGGGGAGGGGGCCGTGCAGGGGAGGGAGCTGCCCACTGAGGGAGTGCAGGGGGAGGGGCTGCGCCCAAGGCCAGGAAGGACCCTGGACGCACCCCCCAGCAGGGCCCCTGAGGAGGGCACTGCTCCCAGCGCCTCCTTGAGCTGTGACATTTCTCTGGCATTAAAGCTCGCTCTCCGGGGCCTGCAGGCTGGCATCTGTGGGTTTGCTCAGGGGTCCCGGGTCCTGCGGGCTGGTGTCCGCTCCCAGATCTTCTAAAGTTACTTTGCCAAATTCTCTGCCTTTTCTGGGGGGTGACAAAAGGTTTTCACTGATTTTGCATGCTGGGGACAAGGAAGCCCCAGAGCCCCGGGGCTGTCGCTGCCCTGCCCCTGCCGTGGCTGCGCCCCATGCACCCCCAGGGCCGTCGCTGCCCTCCCCTGCCGTGGCTGTGCCCCATGCACCCCCAAGGCCGTCGCTGCCCCCACCTTCACTGTGCCTCCCCCTCTGTGGGGACTGGGTTTACCAGAAACTAAACTCGCCTGTGGCCAGAGATGAGCGGACTCGAGTGGGTCTGCACAGCCTCAACTCCGTCCCGCAGTGGACTCGAGCACCCCCTGCACTCAGGGAACTGTGCTGCACTGAGCTTGGGGAGGGGACGGGGGTCTCAGTGGGCAGGAGCCTTCCCTGGGAGAGGTCCGTCACCGCCTCTCTTCACCACGTCCCAAGGAGTCGTCTTTGGGCGTCTGGAGGACCGGGTGTGTCCGAGGGGGGCGCACGGTGTGCACGCAGGTGCCGATCTGAGGTCACCTAGGGTTTTCGTTCTGGGGTCCTTGCGGATGACGGCGGGGCCAGCCTGGCCGTACTTCTCTGTGGTGGGTGTGCCGCGAGTTAGGAGTGCAGGGCAGGCCTCGGCCTGTGGAACCAGCGTCTGCGTGGGAGCTTCCCGTGGGGCACCAGCAGGCCCTGCACCCGGAAACCTTGCTGCTGCCCTGGGGAGCAAAGCCGGCGCCCCTGCTTGCCACCAGCAGCCTGAACAGAGGCGGAGGGCCAGTGTCCCCCCCCCCCATCCCCAGAGCATCCGCGGAGCGCGCACAGAGTGCCCAGACTTCCTCCTACAGCGAAGAGGGGCCAGGGGAGTGGGGGCCACATCATCTTACAGATGAGCGGGCGGAGACCTGAGCATCTTCAAATTCTGAGCATGAGAGTCCTGGAGGCAGAGGCTGGGCCAACGGAGAGGCGGGTCCTGGGCAGAAACACAGCGCAGGTGCCGCACTGGGGGGGCGGGTTTGTGGGTCCCCCCCCTCCCCCAGAAGGGACTGCGCAGCAGGGCAGCAAGGTGGGAGAGGCTTCCGGGTCTCCTCAGGCCTACGTGCTGAGGTCCAACCAGAATACAGCCTGCCCGAGACACCTGGAGACCGGCAGCAGTGTGTCTGCACCTGACCCTCGGCCCCGGCCTCCCCGTGCCCCGGCCTTGCCCCACCCCGGCCTCCCCGTGCCCTGCTGCGGTTCAGGTGTGACATACTGCTGCAGCTCGGGCCTCTGTGTGCCCAGAAGGTGCACTGTTGATGCGGCTGGAAGACTGCAGCGGGGGAGCGTGTGCTGCTCCATGACCTGCTTGAGAAGACGACGCGGAGACGGGGAGGCCGTGGCTGCTACGCGAGGCTGGGGCGGTGAGGCGGTCGGGCCGGGGCCTCCGGGGTGACGCCGCTGCTCCCCTCCCGGGCCACGCCTGCCCCTGTTAAGGTTCAAGGGCCATGTGCTCAGGGTAGAAGGGTCGCTTGGCTGTAGGACAATTTGAAGGATTAAACTAAAAGCCAGACGTGGCCAGGCTGGTAGGCTCTTGTCGCCGAGTGATTTTATCACCGAGGCGCGCCCGAGGAGTGTGTCGGGGTCTGCACATGAAGGCAGACGCGTGGGGTCACCGCAGGGGTGTTAGGTGAGGTGAACATGCTGTCGAGGGAAAATAAACGTGATGAACGTACAGTCGTGGGACAGTTCATGCCCTTTCTTTGTAAGATTTTATGAGAATACTTGGTAGGGGGTTGAGTGTATAGTTTGCCTGGATCAATCCCCAGATTCCGGCCTGGGGCGGGTGTACAGATCCGAGCGAGAGCGTCTCGAGCGCCATTTCTGCAGGATCACCGATGGTTGCCGTGCTATGCAGCGAGGTGCCCAGCGCGGCTCGAGGAGCAGCGCCCGAGGCTCCGACGTTGGAGCCGCACATTCGCTGGCAGCACTGACGCGCGCGGTCATGGGCGGGTGCAGAGCCGTCCTGTAATGGGCCACGCCCCATGCCCGCCGGGAACGCAGGGTGCCTTGGTCGTCTTGGTCCCACTTGTGACACCTGCAGCACAGCCTGAGACCCGCCAGGGGACGTGCTTCCTTCTGGCGGCCCTGCGGAGCCGAGCGGTCCCAGCCGCCACGCTTGCCAGCTGCACTTTTTATTTTTCCCTTAACCATACATTTGTCCCTTAAAAGAGTCGTAGCCGGTGACACACACGTGTGCTCCTGCTCTGCACGCTGTTGGTGAGGCACCCGGCAGGGCCTTGGCTGCATCCTGCGGGCAGCGTCCGCCTTACCCCCAGCCGGATGACGCCCGTGGGGCCGACCCCAGGACACTCGCCGCATCCAACCCAGGTTTGCCGGCCACTGGCCGGGGGACCTGGGGCAGCCCTTGTGCACAGACGTGGGAGAGGAGTCGGCTGTCTCCGCGTGTCCCTAACGCTGAGCTCCGGTGGGATCGTGCGTCGGGATCCGGCCTGTGTGTCAGCCGCGTCCTCGCCGGGAGGTGGGGGACGGGGCACCTCGTGTGGCAGGCGGGTGGCCCCGAGTGGGGGCTCTTCCCCACCTGTGGCCGACCTCCTCTGTTCCCGTCCTTCGGCGTTGGAGGAAGGGCACTGTGGGTGACCCCGGTCTCGGACACTTGCTTTACGTTAGTGGCGTTTCCAGCTACCTCTTAGCAACCGCAGTTACGTCGACGAGGCTTAGAGAACGCCCCAGCGGCAGAAAGCGCGAGAGGCTCTAGGGTAGGACTTGCGGGCCGTGGTCCATGCGCTCAGCTCACGGCCGACAGGCCCTCTGGAAGGGGACGGCAGCCAAGGGCGTGCGGGACGGCGGGGCCCAGGGCAGGGACGAGCTCAGTGGGCGAGCTGGCGACACCTGTAGGGCGTGCGTGTGAGCCGGCAGCGTCGTGTCCACGAGACTCCGCGGCTCTGACGAGAGGGCCGCGGGGCTGTGAGACGTTAACGTCCCGGGCGCTGCACGAGGGCCCCACACGGGGGGCTCTTGGTCTTTTCTCTAAGTCTGATGTCGTCCCGGATTTAAAGGTCAGAAGAGGAAAGAGACCCCCAAATGCTGCAAGGGATCCACTTTTTAAAAATCCTAAGTCAGCCGGAATTTTAACCCTGGTGTTTTCGGCCTCTGGCGCCAGCGCACGCGTGGCTTCAGGTTTCCACTCTCGCTTCTTCCGCAGACCAGGTATACGTGGGGCCGGGGCAGCTGTACCAGGACCTGCAGAACCTGCTGCATGACTTGAACGTCGTCGGTCAGATCTCGCAGCTGATCGGGAACCTCCGAGGAAACTACCAGGTAACGTCGGAGCCTCGGCTTCCAACTCTGTTTCTGGTCCCGCGTCGCCGCCGGCGTGTCCCGTGGGGCGTGACAGTGAGGCTGCTCCTGAGAACCGGCCTGATGGTGTGTTTCCTCCCGTTTCCCGTGGGGTGAGACTGTGCGGGGGTCATTTCGTTTGGGGCGGACTCGAGGAGCAGTCTGGTCCTAGGCTGTCCCGCCCCGTGCGACCCGGGCCGCGGGGGCCTCTCGTCTGCACCCTGCTCCCCAAGGGCCCGGGGGCAGGGCCCAGGCTGCAGCACCGCCTGCTTGGGCCTCCCCGACGCCAACACGGGCGTGCGATCCCCCCCAGAACCTGAACCAGGCGGTGGCCCACGATTGGACGGCAGGCCTGCAGAGGCTCATCCTGAAGAAGGAGGAGGAAATCCGGGCAGCCGACTGCTGCCGCATCCAGCTGCAGCTTCCGGGGAAGCAGGATAAGTGAGTGGTGACTCGACAGGGCCGCCAGGCCGGGCCTGAGGGGGTGGCGTGCGGTTCAGTGGCCTGTGGGACCCGGCGGAGCGGTGGAGTCCCGGGGTGCAGCTGTCTCCGTGCTCCTGGCAGGTCCGGGCGGCCCACGTTCTTCACGGCTGTGTTCAACACCTTCACCCCAGCCATCAAGGAGTCGTGGATCAGCAACCTGCAGATGGCCAAGCTCGCCCTGGGTAAGAGCGGGTGCTGTGGGCCACGCGGGGCTCAGCTGCGGGCCCCGGTCCCCGGCTTTCCTGCCTGGCGGGGGCGCCCGTGCCCGAGCCGAGAGTGCCCTGAGAATGCCCTTGACCGTAGACTCATCCTTTAATACAAAAGAACGTGTTCATTTTATTTATTTGAGAGCGAGCAAGAGACTTGCTGTTGAGTGGGGAGCCTGACGTGGAGCTCAGGCCCACGGCCCTGAGACTGTGACGCTTCCCCCACCAAGCCACCCACCTGCCGCCCCTGCCCCCGCACGAGTGATTTTTAAGACGTCACTGTGACGACCTAGGGGTCACACATGAGAACACACCCTTGCTTTTACTGGGAGAACACGTTGACACCAGCTCAGCCCACGAACAGCAGCAGAGAAGCCCCGTGAGCTGCGACCTGGGGGCCCGTGACCTGGGGCGGGTCTGTGTCCGGCTGCGGCTCCGGCGCTACAGGCGGGAGGAAGTCCTGCTTCCCCTCCGTCACCCGCGGGAGGTCCAGGGCTGCTCCGAGTTGTCAGCGGAGGCCCTGCCAGCGTGGAAGGAGGTCCTGGTTCGGCCGGGGACCGGGGGACCGGGTGAGGTCTCCTCGCTCCTGTGTCGGCCCCTGAATCAAGCCCCTCTGCAGTGTAGACGTGTGCCTGTAGCTCATTCCCACGCAGATCTGCTACTTAGAAGGCGCAGGGCGTCGTGCATGCGTGTGCTCTGGTCCCCGAGCTGCACAGGGTCCGTAGGCCTGCGATGCTCCCAGCCCACAGGACACCGTGGCCCCCCGCTTGCCGAGCACAGCGCCCTCCTGCCCCTGTCCCTTTCTCTGTCCTGAGGGGCTCCCTGGTTGTGATGAGCACGACAGGAACGGCCCAGCCCGTCTCCGACGACAGCGGGCTGACCCGGAAGGCAGCGCCTGTGCCGTTACAGGCCGGACACCTGCGGAGCCGGGGCGCCCAGCTCGCTTGGTGCACGTTTTTCTCCTGTAGTGACGCCACCTGTCACTGAACGGCCCTAGGTGTCTACGTGCGACTCTCGGTGGTTACGCAGGGGCCCCGGGGGGGCGGGGTGGCACGCGGGCAATCAGGTGCTCTTCCAGAACACAGCGCTCAGCGGGCAGCCTTTCCATGAGGGACAGACAGTTGTGTTTTCCAGAAATGGTATTTGGCCCTGAGCCTCGTGCAGGAGTTCCCATCCGAGGCCGCGGTCCGCACGGTCCCGCCCAAGCAGGAGGCGGCTCAGGTGCCCTTCCCCTTTCTCTTTGATGTGACCGCAGAGGAGGAGAACCACATGGGCTGGTTCTGCGTGGAGGATGATGGGAACCAGATTAAGAAGGAGAGACACCCTCTCCTCGTGGGACACATGCCGGTGACGGTGGCCAAACAGCAGGAGTTCAAGGTGATGGGCGGTGGGCCTGGGGGTGGAGGCAACATTCACGGACACGGTGCTGCCTGGGGGGGGAGCAGAGTCCCACATTGCCCCAAGGCACCCGCTGTGACACTTCTCTGGGAAAAATGTTAAGGACTTAGATTGTTAGAACATGAAACAGAAAGCCTGATTTTCTGCCCAGTGGTTGCCCCACTGATAGGGGTCCTTGCTGCCCCTGCTGCATTGCGCCCAGGGGTCATCCGGGTGCTGGGGTGTCCTCACCGCCCCTGGTGCATTGCGCCCAGGGGTCATCCGGGTGCTGGGGTGTCCTCACCGCCCCTGGTGCATTGCGCCCAGGGGTCATCTGGGTGCTGGGGTGTCCTCACCGCCCCTGGTGCATTGCGCCCAGGGGTCATCCAGGTGCTGGGGGGTCCTCACCGCCCCTGGTGCATTGCGCCCAGGGGTCATCCAGGTGCTGGGGGGTCCTCACTGCCCCTGCTGCATTCTGCCCTGTGGTCATTGAGACCTGGGGGTCCTCGCTGTACCCGGTGCACTCCAGGAATTGTTAGTTCAGAGAGGACACAGGTCTCATGTCTGTCCGCCGGGCCGCCCTGCGCTGGGCATATTCCGTCTCCTTAGCGTGTCCCAGTTAAAGGCCCGTGTTTACCTGGAATGCCTCGCCCTCTTTTGCTAACGCTTGTGCCGATGTGGCTGTTTATTCATGCCCGTGCTCTCTGTTCGGGGACCACAGCAGGTGCCTTCAGGTGCGGATGTGTCTTTGTGTAAGAAGCAAGTTAAGACCTTTGTAGCTCTGCTTTCTGGCCTCTGGCGACACTCAGACCTGGAGCCAGGCTCCCTGGAGCTTCCGGGAGAGGAGGGCGGGCGGGAGGGACAGGAGGGCGTCCATCCCCCTCCTGCCGCTCCCGGGGAGCTGCCCCACCTGCGTGCTGCGCTCCGTGACGCAGGTTTCCAGCAGGAGCTGGGATCTGGATACGGGAGTAAAGACCGATGTCGCTCATTAGCGTTTGCCTCTCAGGAGCAGATTTCTGAGGCTCGTACCTCCTCTCCTGCTTTAATCTGCAGCAAGTAATAACCTGCGGCTTCTGTGATGTGCTCAAGGGACTGTGTCATTCAGACGCCTCCGGGTCCTGTTCTAAACGAGGGCGTCCGGTTTTCTTCCCTGATAGATCGAATGTGCCGCCTACAACCCTGAACCTTGCGTGACCAGTGAGGCCCAGCCAGACTCGCTGTCCACGGTGCACGGCTTCCTGTGGGTAAGACAGGGCGGCGCCTGCGGGTCCGTGTCCACGGCCAGCGTGGGTTTGACAGGTTCCAACGTGTAATCCGCTATCGGTGTCCTGGGTGTCCTGGGCTGTTTATAAGCATGCGAGTCATGAGCCGTGACGGGACTGAGCACTTTTGGGAAAGTTGTGCAATTCTCAGGAATTGAAATGTTTCTGTCTTGTATTTTGCTTTGTTTTTTTGTTTTTTTTTTTAAAGCTTTACCGGATTAGATTCAGCACAGGGACAACCCAGTTAAGTAATAGGATAATTTAAATGTTTCTGCAGTTTGGGTGGTTAAGTTGCATGGAATCTTTTTTTTTTTTTCCCACTTCCAAGACATTGCTGGCTTTTTACCGTGGAAACTTGGCAATCCAAATTAATTTGCTCCAAATCAAGTATTGCATTTCGCATGCTGCAGTTGCAATGGGCACTTCCAGTCCTTGCAGACGGGGAGAGGGTCCCACGCACCGTGAGGGCTCCCGTGTGCCCTCCTGGGCTCCCAGCCCTGCTCCGCGGGGGCACCCTGCTGTCTGTCCTCCAGTGCCGTGCCCCGACCACCGGACCACCTCTCCAGGCTCCCTGCTCTCGGGTGACCCCTCCACCCCCCACAGCGGAGCCTCTCCCTGGCCGGCGCTCCTCCCTGCATGCACCCAGCAGGAAGGACGGGATGGGCTCACTTCCCTGAGCAGAGAATTGGGGCAGAGAAGGTTTTCTGTCACGCGCACCGTGTCAGTGCCTCCTTGTCCCCTGGTCGCCGGCGGCTGGCGTGGGCCTAGCGATCCCGCAGCCTTCACCGAACGGCCGTCTGAGCAGGACGCTTCTCTGTAGCACAAGAGGCTGGGGCGTGACGGCACTCCCGAAGCTGGCATGGCGGCGATGGTACCTGGGGCCCCACACCTGGGGCTCCAGCCAGCGCCGACGCCCTGGCTGGCTTCGCAGACCTCACAGGCTCTGCCCCGGGCATTCTTCCTGTTGGCAGCATCTGACCCTTTCCCGCGTGAGATGGCCGCACTGCATGTTGGGACGGAGCTTGCGGGGTGTCCGTGGGTGTCCCGGTGGCACGCCTGCGGCCCAGGGCGACCCCAGCGCCTCGTGCTTACACGCTACCGGCCGTGTGGGGGGAGGCGCCCGGTGCTCGGGTTCCTTGGGCCTTGCTTTCCTAGCTGAGCCCATCACACAAGTAAACGTCAGCGTTTACTTGTTGGGAACCGATGCTCACCCGGTTGTTAGCCTCTCAGTCGTGCCCGAGCGGGCCGCCACCGTGGCAGAGTGCCCGGCAGCTGGTTCCTCAGGGATAGCAATGGGAGCTAGGACGAAAACCTCGAAACCGTACTCTCGTTATGAAAATTAAAAGGGAAAGTCACCCCGTAAGTTGAAAAGGAAGCGCGGGCTCCGGTAGCAGATGGTTTAAACCCCGTGGATTCTGTGAAGTGTTGGTTTCCGTGGCAACAGTGGTTCCCGTCCCGCCCTCCCGCCCGTGGCCTCGGAGGTTGGGGTCAGTGTGCCGTGGAAGCTGCAGGTGCTCCTCTAACCCCCCCCACCCCCCATTCAGATCGGCAGCTGCACCAGCCAAATGGGCCAAGTTGCCATCGTCTCGTTTCAAAACTGCAACCCCAAAGTCATCGAGTGCTTCAACGTGGAGTCTCGCATCCTGTGCATGGTGTTCATCCCCGCGGAGGAGCGGCCCGTGGAGCCCGAGGCCACTGCCGGGAGGGCGTCGGGCATGCCCACCGTTTGCCTGGGCACCGAGGAGGGGAGGTGAGCCCACTGCCAGGGGTGGCCACCGCCCCACCTGCTAGGCTGCGCCCCAAGGCTGGGTCACCGCCATTAGAACCAGTCCCCTTGTGGTTGCTGCAGCCCCCCGCCCCCCAGAGGCACAGCAGCTACACGAGGTGGGTGTTCACTTGTGTCCCTCACCTGCCCCGACTCCCCATGCCTCGGAGTATAGCAGGGCCGCGGTCTGTGCCCCGGCCTCCTGGACACTGCACCTCGTAAAGGAACCACGGTGGTTCCCTGATGTGAAGCTGCTTATGGAGGGAGAAGTCCTGTTTCTCCTTTACCGTGCAAGGAAGAGATGCGGTGGGGGTGGCGGGGAGGGGCGGAGGTGGCCGGGGCAGGTCGGAGCTGGGCGGGGGGGTGTGCTGGCGAGGCCCCGTCACTGAGCAGGGGCGCTCACCGGCCCGCGTCCTTCTCCCGCAGCATTTCCATCTATAAGAGCAGTCAGGGCTGCAAGAAGGTGCGCCTGCAGCAGTTCTTCGCCCCCGACAAGTCCACGGTCCTGAGCCTGGCCTGCACGCCCCAGAGCCTGTACGCCGGCCTGGTCAGTGGGGCCGTGGCCGTCTATGGGAAGGCAGAAGGTAGTGGTATCTGTACGTCCCCTCTCCCCGGGGCTTCCAGGGACTCTCTCAGCCTCGGGAGGAGGAGGGCGGTGAGGGAGGGTGGGAGGATGGGGCAGGAGGATGTTGGGAGAATGGTGGGAGGACAGGATGGGAGGATGGGGCAGGACAGGATGGGGGGACGGGGCGGGAGGACGGTGCCCAGCGTGAACATGCAGCCGCACAGGCAGGAAGTGGTTTTGGACCATCGCTGTCCCGCTGACGCCTCCTCGTCCAGGAGGTGGGAAGTCCATGCACATCCGTCCCCCACGGCATGGTCCCGTCCCCCGCGGCCCCTGCGCTCCCTCGGGGCTGGAGACTCCCTCGGGTGGTGGGGATGCAGGCCGCCCACGGGAGTGGCCGGACTCCATCTGCCCAGACACTCCACGGGCTCCACCAGGACCTCGGCGGGTTCCGGGGACCCAGAGGGCTCAGCGGGGCTCTGCAGCCTCTTGGGGACGGGGCGTCCCAGCTCTGTCCACCTGCTCAGCCCCCGTCCCGCCCCTGCAGCGTAGCTCCACTTGGACGAGCTGTCCCGCCCCTGCCGGGGGTCGCCCTCGCTCGCAGGGCCCACTGCCTACGTTCTGGGGTCGACAGGGTCGGGGGCTTCCTCACCCGCTCCCCGCGGCCGGCCTTCCTTCCTCTGAGCCCCTCTCAGGGGGCGGCTTCCGTCCTCAGCTATAGGATCGAGCGTCTCCTTGGCTCGGGCACCATGGCAGATACCCCAGACCGGCCCGGCCAGCCGTGTGCACCCTTCCCGGGGCCTGGGGGCCGCAGCTGAGGCGGGGTCAGCAGGGCGGGTCCCCGGTGCTCCCCTCCCCTGCCTCTCCGGGGGCGCCGCCTCGCATCCCTCCTGGTTGTGGGGTTTTGGCAGCCCCTGGGTGGCCCCACCAAGATGGGGTGCATGGAAGTCAGGGGCCGAATCCCCTTGGGGTGGACGGTCCCCTTGGTGGGGGGAGCCTGTCCGCCCCTGACGCCTGCCTGCCTGCAGCCCCCCCCGCGACCTCCCGGGCACTGTGCCACTGTCACTCACTCTCTTGGGGACAAGCTGAGCGTTGGCTCGGTGCAGTGGACCCGGGGCTAGTGCCAGGGGCTGCCGATGGGGGCAAGTCCTAGCTCTCCCACAGGGCTGGGGGTGGGAAGGGGGGGCGGGGGGATGAACACGTCACGGGGTAAACGTGCTCACGATGCCCAGAGGGCGCTGGGGGGGTGCCGGGTCAGAGCCCTCTGGGGGGGCCAAGGTCACTAGGGGGACGTCAGGGCAGCTGCAGGTCCCTGGGGGTGGGGGGCGGCCATGGCAGGAAGCAGGACCTGTGGGCGGCCCGGACGGTGGGGTAGGGCCAGGGCAGCGGGTGTGCCCCGTGGGGTGAGTCGGGCTCAGAGGCGTGGCTTCCGCGTGAGCTCGCCGTATGTGGAACGAGGTCCGCGTGTACTTAGACCCACGGGGTCGCTCCATTTCCTTCTCCCGCGTCTGTGTGGCGGGGGTTGGCTTGCCTGGGGTCGAGCTGTGCTGCTGCGGCAGGGACTGAGGTCAGGGGCATCGTGCACAGCGTGCGGGTCTGAAGGTTCCGTGATTCCGTCCCGTCTGCCGAGCTTCCCGCACGGAGTCGGGGTGTTGACGTCCGTTTCTCCCAGTGCTATGGACTTATTCAGGGCTTATTTATATTTGTCTAACTTGGGGCTGGTGCTGGCTTTACTGGCACATCACCGACCTGGCCCGGGGACGGCGGGGTGTCCTTCGCACCCACGGTGCTTTGCAGAGCTGCCACCTGCGTCCCCATCATGTACAAACCGTCGCTGTGTCGGTGCTGAAGACGCTCGGAATCTGCTCTTAGCACTTGGGCGCTCACGTGCGGGATGTGGACTGTCCTCTGGGCGGGCGTCAGGCCCCCGGCCTTCCTCTCTCTGGTTGTGAGGCTCCCCCACCCCTCCCCACCCCACCCCACCCCACCCCACCCTGGACCCCCGTCCGTTCTGTTCCCGTGACATAGAGGTCTTAGCTTCCACACGTGCGTGAGGGTGCATCTCGCTTAGCATGGCGCCCTCGAGGTTCACCCCGTCCTGACGGTGGTGGGACGTCCTCGTCTCTGTGGCACACGGGGCTCCCTTGTGCATGCGTGCACACCGCATCTCTATCCCTCTGGCCGTCGACAGACTGGTGGCTGCGATGCTGCTGCAGGGCTGCATGGAGGTTCTCGAATTGATGTTTCCGTGTCCTTAGGATCAGTACCCAGAAGTGGGCGTCCTGGACTGTACGGTCGCTCTGTTTTAATGTCTCGAGGGACCTCCACGCTGTTTGCGGAGCGGCCTTCCCACTGACAGCGCACACGGCCCCCTTTCTCCCCCGCCATCGCCAGCGCTGGTGACCTCGCGTCTTGGCGATGACGGCCATCCTCATGGCTGTGAGGTGATCTCTCGCCGTGGTTTCCGTTTCTCCGACACCGACGGATGCAGAGCATGTGTTTGCCTACCTGTTGGCGTCTAAATGTCTTCCCCGGAGGGAGGTCCCTCCACCGCTGTTGTGTTCTCCGAGGTGGGAGGACTGGCCTGGCTGGAGGCCGCCGCCCTTCCGCCACGGCTCAGCATGCATCATCGTTGCAAGTCTTTGACCTTTTAGGGAGCTTGAAATCAGGAAGTCTGGGAGAAATTTCCAGATTTCCTGGTGCTGGCTCAGAATGTAGGGAGCATGTGCTGGGGCCCAGCCGCAGGGGGCAGCCTGGGAGGGAACTCAGGCCTGGATGAAGCCTCCAGGGAGAGGCTGTCTGCAGTCGGCTGGAGCCGAGGCCCACGTCCTGGTTGGACCCCCACCCCCACGGAGGACTCGGGGCACTGAGCGCATCTGCAGGAGTAACTAGGTGCTCAGAACAAAGTTCAGTCGCTAGAAGTTGATCTTTCCAAACAAAATGTGTGCAGCAGTTTCTTGCTCCAGAGGGACGAGCACAGTCAGGGTGGTGGCTGTGCTGGGGCGCAGATGCCGGGGGTGTAGGTGCCGCGGGCATCCTCAGCCCTGTGCTCTCAGCCCCTGCACGTGTGGGGGAGAATCGGATCTCCACTCCAAACCCCTGTGATCCCGTGGGATATGGAGGTGCAGAGCCTCTAGGACTGTGAGTCCCTGATGCAGAGGCCTGTGTGCTTGTGTGTGCACATGGGTGTGCACGTGTGACTGCACCTGTGACTGCGTGCATGCATGCACCTGTGACGGCTTGTGCACGTGATTGCTTGTGAATGTGTGCACGTGACAGTGCATGTGTGACTGCATGCGTGTGTGCACGTGACTGTGCATCTGTGACTGCGTGTTTGCATTCATGTGTGACGGTGTGTGTGTGCATGTGACTGTGCACGTGTGACTGTGTGCGTGTGTGCACCTGCTTATGCACGTGTGACTGCATGTGTGCACCTGTGACGGCTTGTGCACATGTGATTGCGTGCATGCATGCACGTGTGACTGTGTACCTGTGACTGCATGTGTGCACCTGTGACGGCTTGTGCACATGTGATTGCGTGCATATGTGCACCTGTGACTGTGTACCTGTGACTGTGTGTGCACGTGTGACTGCATGTGTGTGCGCCTGTGATTGCACGTGTGACTGCATGTGTGTGTGCACGTGACTGCTTGTGCACATGTGACGGTGTGCATGCATGCACGTGTGACTGTGTACCTGTGACTGTGCACGTGTGTGCACCTGTGATTGCACGTGTGACTGCTTATATGTGTTCACATGACTGCACACATGTGTGGCTGCTTGTGCTTATACATGGTGCACATATGGCTACATGTGTGTACACATCTGTGTGCACATGTGCCCGTGCCACTGCATGTATGCCTGCACATGTATGCACGCGTGGCTGTGCATGTGTGCACGTGTGACTGTATGTGGCCACCTATGAGCATGTGCTCGTGTGCACTTGTGACCACACCGCGATACCGGGTCCAGTGCAGGTCTACAAGTGGATGGCAGGTTGGTGTCCGCGGGAACCGGTGATTGTCCTGCAGCTGCAGCTAGAAGCCCTCCACCTGCACCTGAGCCCTAACTTCAACGCGCCTCGAACCCCAGACCTTACCTGGTTGCCTCTTGGCATCCGCGTGCCTCAGCCTAAGACGGTTCATCATAAACAGGGTTTGGATGAAAAGGTCTAGATACGGAGCGTGGAAGCGGCACTGGGTTTGCAGCCAAGGCGTTCCCGTCTCCTCAAGCAGAGCGCTTCAGTGAACTCGGTCGGAGGCATTGGCCGACTCAGAGTTCGCTGCTTTTATGTGTGGTGGCTTAATTAACGGTCACCTTGAAAATCGAAGAATGTGTTTTTACACAGGGTAATTACACAGTCATTTTGAAAATGTATGTTAAGTCTTCCTCTAAGTATCGTTTATTGCCATCCCGGCGCCGGTTGACTCACACGTCGTCTAAAGCGTGACGACCCTCGTCCGTAGGTCTCTGAAGATAGTTTCAACCGAAGTATTTCCTCACCGCGTGAGCTTCAGGAACAGAGCGAGCTCCTGAGACGGGAGGAAAGCCTCCTGCCTCAGTTCTGACTTTAATCCAGGGGTGATGTGGTCGGTCTCGACGCGACAGTAGCTAGAAGGCGTCTCAGAGGTGGACGCAGGCGCTGGGTCGGATGCAGACCCTTGGCTACGGCCGTCATGTCGCGTGGGGTGGCCGTAGATGGCGGGACTTCTGGGCCCCGCGCGCCAGGCGCTGTGCTGAGCAGCCCGACCGCCTCATCACCCCTCGCGCTCCCACGGCAGCCTCGGGGGCATGGGGTGGCATCGCCCCCAGCTCACAGAGGAGAGAGCTGAGGCTTGGCCTGGGCCGCGTGGGCCACCCACGCGCTGGGTGGGACGGGAACGCGGCTGTGTCTCCATCGCTGGACTAGATCCTTCGTGGAGATGGCGCCCGGGACCAGGCGTGCGCGTCAGACTAACAGCGTGCTTGTTAGAATGGTCGTGGGGCGCCTGGTTGGTTTGTGAGTCTTGACCCCGGGCAGGAGTTCCAGCCCATGTTGGGTGTGGACCTACCCCCCCCCAAAGGACCTGGATGAAATGACGTCTGGTCCTTTCCCCTGATCCGTGTGCGTGGATAACTGAAACTAAAATATATATTTTTTAAGATGGATCCTGGAATTCCGAACCTCAGAAAGTGATAAAATTAGGCGTCTTGCCGGTTCGCAGCCTGGTGATGGCGGAGGACACGTTATGGGCGGCTTCCGGAGGCCAGGTGTTCACCGTCAGCACCGAGACCCACGCTATAGAGGTGAGTCGCCTTAATGAGCGTGGCGCTGCCCCACTTGCCCCCTGAGGCTGGTGGTCGGGAGCGCCTGGCCTGTAGGGGATGCAGGCGCCTGTGCCCTGCCTGCCCCGAGGAGGCTGCCCTGGCTTGTCTGCGGATGACAAGACACCCTAGATGAGTCCACTGACCGCGCGGCCACGTCCCTCGGGGTATTGCTGGTGCTTTCCTGCCAGTCCTACAGACGCGCTCCTTTGAACACGTGCCCAGCGTGAACGAGGGCATCTTCAGGGCCCGGGGTCCAGCAGCCTTCGGTCAGTGCAGGAAGGGTCGGGAGACGGCTGGCCGTGGGGGCCGCAGGGCCGCCTCTGGCTCCGCGTCCTCACCCTTCCAGACCTCTCGGGTGGAGGTGATTCTTAAAGCTTACGCAGAATCACAAACTTGGAAAGCTGGAGGACGTTCTCTTTACTTTCCGGGGGCGGATCTCCTGCCGGGACGCAGGCTTAGAAGTTGCCGTAACAAAGGGAACAATGAATTTCCTAAAGTCTTAGAACTTTCCTGTTCGTGTTCAGTGAGCGTGCGTGTGCTTGTACAGAAAGGTTTGTAAGTGACAGGTGGAGGCGTTTCGTCTGCCTGCGACCCAGAGTCATGTCCTCGCGGAGCCCCGCCGCCCGCAACCCTCTGTCCCTTGCCCTCTGAGCAAGCTCAGGTGATAGAGCTGTTTCCTGAGCTGGGGCAGTGAGTCAGAGCCCGGGTTCCCTCGACCTCCACCCGCACAGTAAAGTGGTCTCTGTGGGCTCTGAGGCTCCGTCCTGGGGACTCCGCGGAGGAGCAGCGGCGGGTCAGCGGGTAGGGCCCTGGGGCCGTTGGCAGCACACGCAGGGACACGCGCGTGAAAGCTGTTGGGACACACTTGGCCTGGTCTGTGCTCGCAGAAGGTGGGACATCAGCCTCGCGCCCGGGAGCGCTGTAATGGGGTAGCGGGCGGCTGACCGCGGGGGAGGCCGAGGGGCGTCACCAGGTGCCTCCCCTGCACACGCGGGGCCTGCGCTTCCCGTCGGACTGACGAGCGCATCTGCACCTGGCCCTGGAAGTGCCTCTCCGCGTCCAGCCGGGCCCTGCCTCCCTAAAGCCTACAAGAGCCAGCCGCGGCCCTGCCTGAGGGCAGGTGGCAGGACGAGGAGAGTTGCGGCCTTGATGCCATGAGCACGGAGTGCAGAGCCGCAGGAGGCTGGCTGGGTGGAGCGGGCATCCCGAGAAGGCGGGCATGGTGCCTTGCCGGGGGAGGGTGTGCGCCAGGCCCAAGGCGAGGCGGGAGGTGAGGTTGGTGCAGCTGCACCCAGAGGGCACCTCACGCTCGGTACCGAGGAGCTTGGAGTAATGTCCCCGGGGTTACCCGCTCGCAGCGGCCTGCTGGAGGCGTCCATGGAGGGCCGCACGTGTCCTTTCCTGCCGGGACCCCCTCCTTGCCAAGTGCGATGCTGAGCCCCTGAGGGATCTTACCGTGTGGCGGGTGTCACAGGGCCGCGTTCCCCAAGGTCACGACCGGCCGTCCAGGGGGAGCTGCCGGAGACCACCCACGAGGAGGAGGAGTGAGGCGGCCGCACGGACACGCACCACCCGCCATGAGGTGCAGAAGGCACAGCCCCCGCGGTCCCGGGCAGTGACCCTGCGCGGAGCGCTCCTGCGGCCTTCAGGGCGCTCGTCACGGAGGCAAATTATGGGACTGGAGGACCAACAGGGAAATAAGAAGCAGCAGAAGGTGGGCGCGCCCAGCAGCAGCTCCTGGGAACGTTCTAGAAAGCTGGCTCTGGGCCCCCCCCCCCCCCCACCTGCTGGTTTCATCGAGGGCTGGAAACCTGTTGGGGAGGAGACACCACGGCTGTGCTGCCTGATGCCCGGGGAGCACCGGGAGGTCCTTCCTACGCTCCCCACGGCACTGCCCTGCCTCCCCAAGGCCGTTTTCCAGGGAGCAGTGACCGCGTGGCCGTGAGCCTCTGGGGAGCGGCTGTGGCACGGGCAGCGGTCTCGGCGGGCAGTGATCATGGCAGGCAGTGCCGGCCTGTCCTCGCGGGACGAGGGGGCACGTGCAGGGCTGCTCATCGGGCGCCCCGTCCTCCCCTGGCCCCGCGGGTGGACACGCGGCCGTGGGCGGTTGTCCGTCCGCTTCCTGCAGGCCTCGTCTGGGGAAGCCTGTGCCCAGAAGAGAAAAACAGAACTTCTTCCCTGAGAAGCCCGACCGGAGGGTAGAGCCTCGCGTGTCCCGGTGGCAGCCGTGGGGGGTGGTCTGTGCCCGCGCTGACTCTGGGGCCCACGCTCCCTGCTCCCTGCGTGCACGAGGACTGTGCCACCCGCCGCTGATGGACATGCTCACTGTCAGCTCAGCTTGTGGCGTGTCACACGGGCTGCGGGTGCGGGGTTTAGCCCGGCGCCCCCCTCTGTGGGCGTAGGCATGGCGTGTCCTCGGCTCTGCACAGCCCCGAGCTCAGAGGAGGAAGCCCTCCACGTAGAGGATGTTGTGGGGCTTGGGCCGCGGACCCGGGCAGCTCCGGGGATACCCGTCTTGCAGCTGATCCTCCGGGCGTCCCCCCGCGCCCCTTCTCCACAGCTGTCAGGCAGGGCCGGCCCCTGCCCAGGGCTGGCCTACCCCTGCCCGGGGCTGGCCCCTCTCATAGGGCCTCAGAGCCGCTCGCCAGGGTGAGACACGGGGCAGAGTCAGCAGGAAGCTCTGGAAGGAAAGGCCTGGTCCCACAGGGAGTAGCAGGAGCCTTCGGGACTTGGCCGGGGTGGGCGGGGACCCAGAGACCTGTGGGCGGCCAGGGAGCGCTCGGGGCAGTGGGGACGGGCACAGCGGGCTTCGGGGAACCCAAGTCCCAGGGCCCTGCTGGCCTCCTGCCTGTGGAGCTTCACCTTCCCGGACCTTCCCCCGCGCGCCCAGAGGCCCTCCCTCGCCTTCCTGCTCTGGCCAGCCTGCCAGGCCCACAGGCCTTCCAGTGGGCTCTTGGGGGCTGCGTGTGCGCCCACACGGGTCCGACAGATGCCGTCAGGCTCCGGGAAGCACTTGCACCTGCTGGGGAGCCATAACGGGCGGCTGACTGCTCGTGTGTCTGTGGTTTCCGTGTGCAGCGCCCTTACTGTGGCTCCCTGGGTCGCAGCGAGCCCCTCTGGGGTGCCCGCTGGACGCCCGTGGCCGGTTCAGCCGTGTGACCCGGCAGCTGAGTTGCAGCTCGGGGCCGGGGGCAGCTGCTCCAATGCCGGGTCAAGGCTCCGGTGCCCCCAGACCCCATTGACTGTGTCCCTTGACCTCCGCAGAGCCAGCTGGAGGCCCACCAGGAGGAAGGCATGGTCGTGTCTCACATGGTCATCGCTGGTGTGGGGATCTGGCTCGCCTTCACCTCTGGGTCCACGCTTCGCCTCTTCCACACCGAGACGCTCAAGCATCTTCAGGACATCAATGTAGCCACCCCCGTCCACCACATGCTCCCAGGTGATCAGACCCGGACGGGGAGGGTCCCGGGGAGGAGAGGGCGCGGGGGTGGGGGGGCACAGAGCACAGGCGCGGCCCCCTCGGGGTGAGGGCACGGAAGTGCATTGTGCGTTAGCTCAGGCCCGGGTAAGGCCCCGTTCTTAGAGTCAGAAGCCCTTGACTGTGGACGTTTTGTTGGACCCTGGCTCACGGGTGCCAATGTGTCCCAGTGGACGCCCCAGAGACTCAGATCCCAGACAGGCAGATGCAACAAGCAAGAGGGTTTATTGGACGTTTGCGCAAACGGGCTCTCCGCCTCAGAGGTGGCAGAGCAGAGCGCCGATTAGCAATTACAGGCATCTTTTAAAGGCAAAAAAACCGCGGGAGTAGCATAGCATTCGGGTTATGACATGATTGATTTCTTTGAAGGTCAACACGACTATGTTCAGGGACTTTCCCAGTCAGGGCGAGGGGGGATAGTTTTTTTATCTCGGAAAAACAGAATGTTTTTGTTGCTTGAATTCATGGGAGGCACCTGGATGAGCTGCCTCAGGGTTAGGCCTGGTCCCACTCACGGGGGGCGGGGGTGTGGGGTTTCTTCAGTTTCTCGTACTTAAAGCTGATGAGACCGGGCCCTGGGAGCGGGGCCTCGAGCTGAAGAGCAGAGAGAAGGAAGTGCAGCGGGGCAGAGTGGGCTCCCGGAAGCCAGAGGGGCAGCCTCGCGGCCGAGCCCACCAGGCCCAGAGCAGGAAGGAGGCCCCGGCAGGGGGGGGAAGACGAGCAGAGAAGTGGGACTGCGGGAGTGGCAGGTGGCTGCTGCATGTGCGGGTAGCTCGTGTGCATGCATGTAGCTGCCGTGTTGCTTGTAGCTGGTGTGTGCATAGCTGGCGTGTGTGCATGAGCTAGTGCGGGTGGACGCATGTGAATGTGCGTGGCTGTCGCATGTGAGCACGTAGCTGGTGTGCACCTACGCGCGCGCGTGGCATGTGTGCCACATATGTATAAGCATGTGGTTACCTTGTGCGTAAGTGGGCAGCCAGTGGGTATCAGCAAGCGCCCGGTATTTACAAGTGTGTTGGTGACGTGTATATGCGCGTAGGTAGCGTGCGGTCCTGCGGCCGGTACCTCATGTAGCTGGTGCATGTGACCTTGTAGTTCGAATGTACTCATGTGTCCAGTGTGCATAAGTGTGTAGTTAGCACACGTACATCATGTGTAAGCATGTGGCTGCGGCATGTGTGTGGCACGTGGCTGGTGTGTGCGTGCACAGAGGGGTACGTGTGAGCATGTCACGGATGCATGTGGGCACACGGCTGGACACGTGTAAGCAGGTGGCTGCTATGCAGGAGCTGAGGGGCAGAGGGGGGAAGAGGCCAGCAAGGTTGTGGCCGAGAGTGTGCAAGGAGCAGCCTGCAGGGGACAGAAGGAGGGGCCGTGGGGACCTGCCTGTGTCGGGAGGGACCCGCTCTGGCCCAGAGAAGCAGTGGCCTGGGGCACAACCGATTACGGGGAAGGAGGGCCGGGAAGTCTGAGCCTCAGGGCCTGGGTTGTGGGGCCACAAAAGCCCCGTACGTTGCACGTGGTGCTGCGGAGCAGAGCGGCCCCGTAGGAAGTTGGGAGGAGCGTGTGGCACGTGGCCGAGGAGTCAGGAAAGGGGTGTAGTCGGGGAGATCATCACCTGGTGGGCAGCGAGGGACGGGGACGGGACAGAGGGTGACCGGTCAGAATCAGGCCCCACCCTGAGGAGGTGAGAGGAGGCTGCAGAGTCAGAGGGAGCCCTGCAGTGTGCGGATATCCACGGGGTTGGGATGGGGTGGGGGTGGGGGCGCAGGCGGGGGGGCCAGGTGGGGGATGGGCCAGGGGAGGGGGGCCAGGTCGGGGGGCTAGGCAGGGGGAGCCCAGGGGAGGAGGGGCAGGTGGCCTGAGAACCAAGCACGTGGCCTGAGAGCGGGTGCGTGCCTGTGTGAACATGTGTGTATGCACCTGCAGGGTGCAGCTGTGTGCATGGGGCTGTGTGGGCGTGTGAGAGCGTGTGCACATGCGTGTGCGTGTGCGCATGTGAGGTGTGACTGTGCAGATGAGAGCGCCTGGGTTTAGCGTGGGGCGTGTGTGCCCGTGTGAGGGAGGAGCTTTGCAGCAGAGATTGAGTCTGCACTTCGGCTTGGCGGAGCCCGTAGCCCACGGCAGAGCCATGCTAGGCGCCCGGTCAGGTTGCCTCGTAATCGACCGCACGTGTTCGGCAGCGTCTGCGTCCTGTAAGCGCGTGAGCGTGGAGAAAATCTCTTAGAATGGTCGGGGCCCCTGCCCCGCGGGTGGTGGAGTGAGTGGTCAGAGTCTCACACGTGCAACGCGAGTTCTGTTCCGACTGGGTAGCCTGTGTGTACCCGTGTGCGTTTAAAAGTGGCGAGAGTAATGGTGTCAGCGGGAGGTCTTGCGCTGGTGTTGGTGTCCATCGGTTGGTGCTTGTTGGGCAGCTGGTGGCTGGTTGCTGGCAGGTCGGTGGCTGGTGGCTGGAACATGGTGAAGGTGCCGTGGCTTAGGCAGAAGGCGCTAGAGGAATAGTCACCGTGGATGCAGGAGAAGCAGGGTGGTTTGGGGTCGGGTCTAGAGAGCCTGGATGAGGGGAGGACCGTGGAGTTGGGGACGGGGGAGGGGGGGACCTGGCAGCGGGAAACAGGCCGACGTTGGGGCTGGGTGAGGCCGAGAGCTGTTCCTCTGCTGTTTGACACACAAACCGCTGCAGGCGTGCGGCTCACGTGAAGGCGCACACTCTCCACCTCGTGGCCGTGTGTGCACGCATGTGTGTGTGGCGAGGAGACAGCGCAGGCGTGACTCTGACAAGCGTTTCCTTGGAGAACGCAGGTGCTTCTGTGCTGTGAGGAGACCCGGTTGTGTAAGGTCCGGGTTGGCAGCCGAGTGGCCCACGGCCGCCCTGGGCCTGTGAGCACACGGGAGCTGCGCTGGGGCTGCGAAGGCCTTTCTCTTGCACACGTGCTGGTAGGGCGGGTGCTGGCGCCGGGCTCTGCCGTCACGGAGGGCATGACACCGGGCCCATCCTGGGGGCAGTGCTGGGAGCCCCGACCCGCTGTCACCTCACACTCGCTCCCCGAGGTCGCGGCGGGTTGTGGCGGGTCCGGACCCCCAGAGGCCAGCACCCCCAGGGCTGCCGTCCACCCAGCCCTGCCCCCTCGTCCACACCACTCTCCTGTTCTCACGCCCTCTTCGTGGTGGTTTCAGCCTCCAGCCCACGGCTCCTGTGTTTGTGCAGCCGCGTGGCTCTGCGAGTGCTGGTCACGGCCACGTGGGCCCTGGCGGGGCCTAGCGGGTGTGCAGCGAGCTCCCTGAGTGCGGCCTCCTGGTCACAGCACCACCCCCACTGCCTGGTGCCCCTGCCTGGTCTTCACGGCAGTCTCTCTCCGAGGCCAACGCGCCTGTCGCTGACCCCGTCCCCCCGAATCCCTCGCCTCCGTGCTCCAGTGCATGGGGGTGTTTTACGCTGGACCTGCGTCTCCCGCTCCCATTGGAGGTCGTCGCCCCCGCAGCTGAGCGGCCTGGGGGGAGGGTGGGTGTACAAGTGGGATTTAGCTCTGCTCAGGGCCGGGTGGCGTCTGTCACGCCTCCCACGGCGGCCGCTGGACTCGACCCTCTGGAGGGCAGGACGCGGAACTGGTCTGATTTCTGTGGCACTTTGTGATTCAAGAGCGGGACAGCCGAGCAGCCGCGCCTCCCCTTCCGTCGTAGCAGCCGTCTCAGCCTCGGGCTGGGTCCCCAGCGACGGGCCCTGGTGCGCCCCACTTTCCCCCAGAAGTCATGGCGCGTGTCTCTCACGTGCGGTGGTGCCCGGGGGTGGGGGGGTGCTGGGCTGTCGCTCACGGGCACTGCTGGTGGGGACGGCCCGGCAGCTCACCCGGACACCGCGTCCTGCACGTGTCGCGGCACCAGCCTCCCCGAGGGCCGTGTCCTGTGTGTAGTGGGCACGGGAGGCAGCCTCTTGTGCTGTCGCTGGCCGGCGAGATTCCGGAGCCTTCTGAAGGTGAAGCCTCTCCAGGCAGGAGGAGCAGACGTCAGGGGTGAAATCGAGGCTCTGACTCAGGCCCTTCCCCAAAGTCGCTCCGTGGAGTTGGTGCCGCTGCCGGGGCCTGAGCCGCGGCTCCAGGACGTTGGTGCAGCGCCTCCTGCTCACAGTTCAGTGCTGCGGACCCTCGCGCCCACGCTCCTCGGCACAGGCCGCGTCCCACTTCACGCCGTCTGGCAGGCGACGGGGAGCTGCTGGTCAGGAGCACGTGGACCCCGTGGAGCAGACTCCAGGTTAGAAGGCGCAGGGTTCCCCGCAAAGACGGACGGACCTGCTGCCTGTGGGTCGCGAGCAGTGGCAGCTGTTTCCCCTGTGACGTGGGCTTTCCTGCTTTGTCCGGAAGGTCCAAGGGAGAATATTTTGGCGGAAAAGTTGTTAGAGGTCGTGGTAAGCGAGCCCCTCCGTGTCCCCACCGCGTGGGCGCCATGCCTCCCAGGAGGGACCTCGCCGCAAAGGCCAAATGAGGTTTTTTTTTAAAAAAAAAATCAGTGTAACTTTAGAAAGGATGTGCGTGGACCACATCAAGAGGAAGTTGAGCAAATTGGAGCAGAGTCGGGACCAGCTGTGAATTAGGAGCAAAGCCGAGGGAGGGGCCTGGCGTCATCCTGGCTCGGGCCAGCCTGGGCCCACCAGCAGCAGCCCTGCCGGGTGCCGACCACGCTCTGAGGCTCGGGCCCCGTCCGTCGCCCGTCGGGGTGTCCAGCACGAGCACGGAGGTGAACCTCCCAGCAGCTCCCGTCCCACTCGTAGTCGGGGTGGGAGTTGGTTTCATCCGCTTCAGAAACTGCCTGCGCACGTGTCCCTGTAGCTTTACACGTATTTGACCCCGAACAGAATCGCATGCAGCGCCTGCCCGGCTCCAAACCCAGTCCCCCGAACAGGCTTCTGGGGAACAGAAACCCCGTTAGCTTTCAACCAGCACGTGAGTCTACACTGACAGACAAAACTGAATCTTTTTGTTGTTGTAGGTTTAGTTTGGGGTTTTGGAGGGTTTCTGGGTGTTTTTCTTTGTTTGTTTGTTTGTTTTTTGCCATCGCAAGGGAAGTCTTAAGAGCGGCCGTGTCGCTCTCCCTGTGGCCTCGGTGTTGGCCCGTCTGCATGTGTTTTCAGCAAGGTGAGCTGCAGGTGGGCCGCAGACGCGCAGAGTAGCCGTCAGGCCTGCAGGGAGGAGAGCACACTGACCCTCGGGGCCGCGGGCAGGCTGGACCGTTCTTGCGTGTGCCCGACCTGAGAGCCCGCAGGGAAGGCTGGGAGCCCCTGAGCATCCTGGAGGCGGGGATCCCGCCCGGGAGCCCCCCGCGGGGCGGCACTGCGGGGCCTTGGCCGTCAGACCAAAGCGCAGGAGCAACCAGAGCTGGGAAGGCCTTTCCGGCTGCCCTGTGTCCTGTGAGCGTTGCCCAGGCCGCTGCCCACACCGAGCCCGGGGCCGCAGGAAGCCACTTGCTGGGGCGCGGGGTGCAGGGGTGCAGGGGCTGCTCTCCCAGAGGGCGTGGCCACCACCGGGGTGCCCAGGATGGAAGCGGCGCCCGGCCCTCCTCTCTCCCTGCTGCGGTCATGGGCACAGCGCATGGTTGAGGCCCGGGGGCCCGGCGTGCGCCCCGTCTGCAGGCGGTGGCATTTCCAGGCCGGGCGCCCAGTGCCTGCCCCTGTGCAGCGCCACTGCCGAGACCAGAGCCCGCTCCCCTCCCCTTTCTCCCCAGGGCACCAGCGCCTGTCCGTGACCAGCCTGCTCGTCTGCCACGGCTTGCTGATGGTGGGCACCAGCGTGGGCATCGTGGTGGCCTTGCCCGTGCCCCGGCTGCAGGGCATCCCCAAAGTGACTGGTGAGTGGTCGCGGCTGCGCGCCTGTGCCTCCCGGCCCCGGCCCGCCCCCCGGCCTCCGGAAGCCCCGCGGTCTCCGTCGCGCTTTCATGTCCCGGGAGCTGCTTTAAGCAAATAACGGCGTCAGTTATTTGGGCTTTTTTCCCTTTTCGCATACTCTGTAGCCTGTGTCTGTTCATTTGCATCCACAGTTCTTTCTTTTATTTTTCTGCTTCTTGGGGCCCGGGGAGAATTTTACCCCAGGAACGTGTTTTCATGTCACCTGAGTTGCCACGTATTACCCTCCATCATTTACATTTGGTCTTGCTCAATGGCATGGATGCTTTTTATGCTTCACACCGCAAAGAGGGAAGCTCAGCGTCCAAACAAGCTGCGGTGCCCTTTTTCTGCAATGTTGGTAGGAGTTCAAACGGGCGCAGTCTCTTTGGGACACAACTTGGCATTTTGGATCCTAAGCCTGAAAATGCTCTTGTGTCTGGATTCAGGATTTTTCAGTTGAGAAATCTGCCCGGTGAAGCAGCCAAGTCCATGAACAAAGCAAGATGCAAATAGAGATACTTGGCACGGCTTCGGTTTTCTGTAGCACAAAATAGGACACAACTTCAAAATCAGGGGTGAAGAGATGTGTAAGAAAAGGCTGTAGTGGGTTTTAGAACATAACGAGCCGGTGCAGGTGATGTTTGAGTGATCACAGAGCAGTGTCAAGTCTATAAGGAAAACTAGGATCTCAAATTTTTTTTTTTTTAAGATTTTATTTATTCATGAGAGATCCACAGAGAGAGGCAAGAGACACAGGCAGAGGGAGAAGCAGGCTCCCTGCTGGGAGCCGGATGTGGGACTTGATCCCAGGACCCCGGGGTCACGCCCTGGGCCGAAGGCAGGTGCTCAACCGCCGAGCCACCCGGGCTGCCCAGGATCTTAAATTTTATATTGATTACATGGTATCAGCCACATGGGAAAAAAAAATCAGAGAAAAAAAATTATGGGAAACTCACCAGGATGTTCATGAGGTTCTATTTCCGCAGTTTCTTCCTAAAGACAACTCTAGGACATTTCATGGGACTCCTGTTGTGAACAGGTCTGTGCTTCACAGAAATGACCAACCTGTAGGGCTAAGGATCCCAGTTTTGTTCATTCGTCTCCTGTTTTCTGTTTTTCTTATGATCTATATTTTGCACACACACAACATTGCGTGGAATGGATGTGCGCAGGCTCCGTGGTGGTGAAGGGGTCACGCCCACCTGCAACTGGTGAGGGATTGGGGTGTCACCCCGACCCAAGGTGCCCCTTCCCCCCACGACCGTGCTTAACTCTCCTCCGCGGCTCACGCATGCCCTCGTCATCATGTGTCTTACCTGCATGTTTACGAGCTGTTTGCAGCTCTTCATGTTGCATGAAATGTCTCTGCTCCAACCGGCCTAACGGCGTGTGAGGTGCACGTCAGGCGTGGAGCCGGGTGTGTAGGTACGCACGTGCTCTCCTTCCCTAGGTGGCAGGGAGAGGTGTCCCCGGGTTGTCAGGTCGGTGACACCTCCTGCACTGGTGTCCGAGCCTTCCCACCCCCGGGGTTCCCACCGGCACCTGCTGTTTGCAGCCATGCCTAGGGGAACAGCAGCTCGCCCTGCACCCTGGCTAAAGAATCCTGTAATTTGATCTGCTTTGGCCAAGGTGGGATGAAGGGGAGGGCTCAGGCCCGTGTCAGCCCTAAAGCATCTGGTTAGAAGGGCACATGCTTCCCATGTCCCTGTTGCCTCACCCTGTTGTCCCTGAAGCAGTTGAAAGCCTGGACACTGTGCTCTCCCGACAACATGGAACCAGGGCACTCGGGGAGGGGGAGTAATGGATGTTTCAAAAGAGACCTCTGGGTGGTTTCTGATATGTGCTCTTCAGGTTAGGTAAGGATTTTAAGATTAAATTCACATCGCTCTTAAATCCCCCCTAGATAGCTGGAGGGATGGATAGATGGATAGATGGATGGATGGATAAATGGATGGGTGGATGGATGGATGGATGAATAGATGGATGGATGGGTGGATGGATGGATGGGTGGATGGATGGATGGATGAATAGATGGATGGATGGATGGGTGGATGTGTGGATGGATGGATGGGTGGATAGATGGATGTGTGGATGGATGGATGGATGGATGGGTGGATAGATGGATGGGTGGATGGGTAGATGGATGGATGTGTGGATGGATGGATGGGTAGATGGATGGGTGGGTGGATGGATGGGTGGATGGATGGATGGATGGGTGGGTGGATGGGTGGATGGGTGGGTGGATGGATGGGTGGATGGATGGGTGGGTGGATGGATGGATGGATGGGTGGGTGGATGGATAGATGGATGGGTGAATGGGTGGATGGATGGGTGGGTGGATGGGTGGATGGATGGGTGGATGGATGGGTGGGTGGATGGATGGGTGGATGGATGGATGGATGGGTGGGTGGATGGATGGATGGGTGGATGGATGGATGGGTGGATGGATGGATGGATAGATGGATGGATAGATGGATGGATGGGTGGGTGGGTGGGTGGGTGGGTAGATGGATGGGTGGATGGATGGATGGGTGGATGGATGGATAGATGGATGGATGGATGGGTGGGTGGGTGGATGGATGGGTGGATGGATGGATGGGTGGATGTGTGGATGGATGGATGAGTGGATGTGTGGATGGATGGATGGGTGGATGGATGGATGGGTGAGTGAGTGGATGGATGGATGGATAGATGGATGGGTGGATGGATGGGTGGGTGGATGGATGGATAGATGGATGGATAGATGGATGGATGGGTGGGTGGGTGGGTGGGTAGATGGATGGGTGGATGGATGGATAGATGGGTGGATGGATGGATGGGTGGGTGGGTGGATAGATGGATGGATCGATGTGTGGGTGGATGGATGGGTGGGTGGGTGGATAGGTGGATGGATGGATGGATGGGTGGGTGGGTGGGTGGATGGACGGGTGGATGGATGGATGGTAGGTAGATAGATGATAGTCAATGATAGATGACAGATGATAAATGATAAAAGGTAGATGGATGGATGGATGAGTGATTGATCAATCCTCAGGTGAATTAAAACCATGGAGGGAGCTCATTCTAAGCCATGGAACCCTCTGGTACTGAGACATGGCAGGAAGCTACTGGCCCTTTAGACCTCTTGTGTCTAAAACCAACCCATTTCCAGCATTTAATTTTTCGGTCAAGACTAGGTCCCTGTCTGCAGGGAGTGGGCAGGGAGGCCCCTTATGGGGCGCAGGGCAGCGGTGCTCTGCGGGGCCCATGTGGACATCAGGATCTTAGACCCTCTCTGTGGATACTTCCGTGGATCCGCTGCAAGTCCATGAGAGTGCGCAGCGGGCGGCTCTCCCCACTTGACGCTGTGCCTGGTATCAGAGTTCCATGGGGGTTGGGGTGGCTTGGACGAGAGAGGGGTGCCTGTTGATTTCTCTGTGATTCCGTCTGTTGCATGCGGCCGTTGCCGACTGATCCCCACTCAGGAAGAGGCATGGTCTCCTACCACGCACACAATGGGCCCGTCAAGTTCCTGGTCATGGCCACTGCGGCCCTCAAGACGGACAAGGACAAGCCCACGGACAGCCCGCCAGCCTGCGCGGACCCCCAGGAGGAAGAGCAGAAGGACGTGCCCCCTGGCGAGGGCCTGAGTCAGGGCAGCCCAGATGCTGTCTGGCTGGGCGCCTCGCTGGGTGCCGGGACGCACAGGAGCGAGGTCTCGTCGTCGTCCGGGTCCCTGACGCCGTCGCAGGGCTCGGGCTCCCTGGAGCCCAGGTCAGAGGAGAGCGTCGTCTACGATCTCCTGCGGCTGCCCAGCGTCCTGCCGGGCAGAGGGCGGCGGGCCAGGAGGGCGAAGGCCAGCTCGGTGCTGGTGGTGTGCGGGGGCCAGGGCCACCGCAGGGTGAGCCGGAGGTCCCGGCAGCAGCGGCCCGAGGAGCTGGCCGCCTCCGTCATGGTGTGGCAGGTGCCGCTGCTGACCGCGTGAGTCCAGGCAAAGCCGTCGGGCCGCCTGGCGTCCTGGTACCTGTGGGCTTGCGGGGAGTCCGGCGCACTCGGTAGCACGGAGATGCCTTGACCGTTCTTAGGACGTCTCCCTCGGCTCAGAGCTGCCGTCTTTACTTCTCCCACGTGTCTTCAGATTCCCGAGTAGAGCTCGTGGCGGCGAAGGGGGCCAGTCCGCCCACGGCGGGCTCCGCTTTCTGTGGTGAGCTGGGATGTCCGACGTGCGGGGTGTGCTGTGTGTATATTTTAACAAAGTAGTTTTTTATATATTTTTTTCTATTAAAAATTAACAGTTAATGTTTTAGGGAACCAAACGATCTGTAACGTTTCACAAATAACGTTTGCTTCGAACCAAAATGCTCACCCCTTCACCTGTGTGTAGACTCCAGCATCCACGCCACAATCCTTCCTCCTCATGTCAAGTGTGTGGGTGCCCGTGCTGGAAAGCCCACGTCCCCCGCGTGCGCCGGGCGGCCCCTCCGTGGTGCTCACCGGGGCTGCGGGCGGCTGGCCGTGGGTTTCAGGCCGCACAGCTGCCTGTGCGCTGGGTGTCCCAAAGGTGCCCCGGGGCCCGCGGGCGTCTTGGGGTGTGCGGTGAGCGTGAGTCCCCGATGCTCCACGTGGTTTTGTACTTACCGAGTGGTTTACAAACGTTAATGCGGGCGTCACCGGAAGTAAACTCCTCAGCACTTTACAGATAAGAATGCTAACTTTATGACTTGGCCAAATATTCTCCAAGGTGCACATGTACCCCCACGTGAAAGTAGTATCTCCTGAAGCTTTCTTAAATTGTTAGCTGCTACCTTAAGTCATAAATAAAGTTTTTATTTAAAAATACAGTACCCGGATTGCCTTTTTTTTTTTTTTTGCTGCCCACAAAACACGAAGGAGGGCCTTAGGTTCTGGTGAGTTCGGGGCTGGTCCGCTGCCCCCCACCCCCACCTGCTGGCTTGGGAGGTGTGAATCCTGGAGACCGTCCGAGTACGTGGAAAAGCACGCGTGATTGGAGGTAGGTGCTGAGAAACTGAGACTCACGTACTTGGCAGTTTGAACTATGAGTGACGTCCTGAGTTGAATGAATTTAACGTCAGATATGAAGAGAAGTGCCTGTTGTAGACCAAACCTCCTGATTTTTGTGCCGAGTAAACAGTGGTGTTTCTTGGCCTTTTCGTGGGCCAAATAAAACAGAAGTGCCCTGATGTGTGTTCTATTTAAACCTTGATACTCAGAGATTTTTGGTCTTGATCGATATCTCCAAAAACTCAAAAATAGCAAGTTTTCTTGTGTCAATAAAAAAAAAGTAACGGTTGAGGTTTGCATGTGTAATGCTGATGTATTTAGGAAAACCTCCCGCGATGCCACATATCATACTCATGTGCCCGAAGCCTTGCAGGGCCTGTTGGGCCCCTTTGGGGCTGTAATTGTCTCCTGTCCCCACCGCCCAGGAGCCCTGTGCACCGCCTGCTGCGCCCTGAGAGCTGGTGAGCGCACAGTGCCTGGGACTCGCCGGCCTGCCTTGGGGGACGCTGTGGCCCCTCCGGCCCCTCCGGCCCCTCACACGCCCTGGGGCAGCAGCCACCACCGCTCCGGGGCCCAGGAGGCCTGAGCTGGGGTCCATGTGCCTCCGCGTGGGGTTGGCCCCTGGCACCCCAGTGGCATCCTGGGACCTGCGGTGTCGACCCACAGATGCAGGTGAGTGTGGACCAGAGCTGTGCACGGGAAGTGTGCCCCAGGGGAGACCACAGATGCCAGCCCAAGTGATGCCAGGGGTGCCCTCCCGACTCCTGGGGCCTCCAGCCACTTGCTCTGATCAGCCACCCCCCCCTGCCCCCCACGGCCCCCCCACCTCCTAGAGCCCCCAGCCTCCCTCGGGCCCTCCCCGTCCCTTGGGGTCCTGCTCCCCACGTGCTCCCAGCCCCCCTTGGGCCCCCGCCTCCCTCGTGCCCACTGCTCCCCTCAGCCCCCCCCCCGTCCCTTTGGGTCCCACTCCCCACATGCTGTCAGCCCCCCTTGGGCCCCCTGCTCCCCTCGGGCCCCTGCCCCCCTGGCCTAGGGCCCAAGCTGATGAGGGACCCGCTCCAGCAGCTGTCCAGGGGTGCTGGCCCAGCTCTGAAGCTCGGCAGATAAGGGGCTGCTGAGGAAAGTTGGGGCGAGAAGCCGGGTGGGCGGACAAACTGCCTTGCCCCTGGCCTGTGCCCTCTGGGAGCCCGCAAGGCCTCCCCGCCCCAGGCCTGCGCTGCCCTCCATCGCACCTGCCTGTGAACCTGTGAACGAGACATTGGCCCAGCAGGAGCCTCCCCGAACCTATCTATGGGGAGTGGGGCCCCCCTGGGCCGACTTGGCACAGAGAGGGGTGATCGGAAGTGAGAGGAGCCCTGGTGGAGTCAGGGAGCAGCTGGGCCACATGCACACTGAGAGGACCGTGAGCCTGGAGAACTGTGGGGTCCTGGGGAGTCTGCAGACCTCGTCCTGATGGTCCCTCAGCGGGACTCCTCCAGGAGCTTGCCCTGGGCCCTGACACTAGGTCCCCAGTGAGGTGGGGGGCTGCCCTGGAGGCCCACAGGCACGCAGTGGGGGGCGCCCTGACAGGGCTCTGCTCTGCTGGGGCGCTCTCTGCACCACCTCCCACTCTGTCCTGGCTGGGGACACCCCACCTCCTCCTGTCTCTGCCCCCTGACCTCCAGGTCAGGGCTGGCTGGACCAGGTCCCCCTCCCTCTCTGAGCTGACAGGTGTTGCAGAGCCCCCCCACCCCCACCCCCTCCCCAGGACCTAGTTCTGACTTGATGCACTTGGACTCCTGCAGGGCCTCCTGGGTCCGGGCACAGTCCTTTCTGCAGTCTGAGCCTCTGGGAGGCATTTTCCTGAGCTCACGGTTTCCTCTGCAGCCCTGCTTCGGGCGGGGTGGGGTGGGGGGTCGGGGTTCCGCAGGGAGGCAATGTCCCAAAGCCCGGGCGAGGCCCCCAGGCCCCTCCACCGGCAGAGGGTCCTTTCAGGCCCTTTGGGGACTCGGGGCCTCTTCTGGTTCAGGGCACCCAGTCCTGTGGGTTTGCTGGGCGGGGGTGGGGGTCCTCCTGGTGCTTGGCTGCAGCACAGCCCGTGGTCAGCGGTCAGGTCGGCCGAGCCTTCCCTGCGCCTGGGGCAGTCATATGCTGGGCTGTTTCTGACAAGCGGCAGAAAAGTGGGATTCCGGCAAATGGAGTCCTCTTTTTTATTATTATTATTATATTTATTTATTATTTTATATTATTTATTCTATTATCATTACATTTATTATATTATTATTTATTATTTTTTATCGGAGTTCCATTTGCCAACATACAGCATAACACCCAGTGCCCATCCCAGGTGTCGCCCTCAGTGCCTCTTATTTGATTTTCTGAATCGTGCCCTCAAGCATCCCGTGTCCATCAGTATTTTCTAAATTCAATTGGATAAGCGTGTCCTAGATCCTGAGGGAAGTGGGATGATTTCTAGCCAGTTTTCTGACCCGTAAAAGGGACATGGAAGAACTTGCAGATTTTTGGCAACTTTTGGATTTTATGTGCACGAAAGTGCTTCATAAAATTGGATATTTTTATGGATAAAGGGCTCGGGAGTATGGGCATCGCTAGTGACCTACGACTCCGTTACCCGGGACACTGGGCTGTCTGAGGGAGGACAGTGCAGGCTGCCGTCCTGGCCCCGAGCCGCGATGGCCCAGCGGGTGTCTGGACCCTTCGGCCTCCTCCCTCCGCTGACAGTGGAACGTCACCGCCCTCCCCGCCCGTGTGGGCTGACTCAGGGCAGAGGCGCTCCCGCACGGCACCCCGCACCCCGCACCCCGCACCGCGCCTGCACTGCCTCCTCCGTGCTGGTTGTGCTCGCCGGCGAGGGGCCAAGTGGACAATGTTCACTCGGGCGGAAAACGAGGGCGAGAGACCGAGAGCGAGTGACAGCCGGTGGGGCCGCCCCTCTGCTGGGCCCTGGCTTCGGCTCCCGCGGCCTCAAGCTCGGGATTAACCCTTGCAGGGCGCCTCGCAGAACCCTCGGCCTCCCACCGCCCTGGCTGAGCACAGCTCTGGGGCCTTGTGGGGTTCCCCGTGCGCCCCTTGTCCCGGGGACCTGCAGTGGGGCCACGTCCCCTATTCCTCCTCCGAAGGCGGCCAGCCCTGGGTCCCCGTGAGAAGGTGCAGGCGGGGGCAGGAGGCGGTGGCCTGGGGAGCTCAGCTGACCTGACCTGTCACCTGCCACCTGTCGAGTGAAGGCTGTGACCTCGGCCTGCTCCACACGGGGTCCCATGGTCCGGTTGTGCATCTTGGAGCTGTCCGGCTGTCGGTGGACGCCCTGCGGACACAGCTCCGGGAGGACGTCCAGGCACCCCTGTGCGATGAGGCCACTGTGGCGGCCTGAGGGGACCTGATGGGAAGTGGGGGACAGGGTGTGGGGGGGTACGGGGTAGGGCGGGGGGGGCCGGCTGGGGCTTCTGGGCGGCTGGGGTCGGCGGGTCTGGGGCCTGGCTGCACGGCGGGGCCAACACACAAAGGGCCGGAGCCGGAGCTTCTCTGCGACGGGGCAGCTTTCCCCGCAGTGCCGCCGCCCGCCCGTGACCGCAACATCCTGGGGGCCTCGCGGAGCGCGTGGGCTGTGGGCCGTGGGCGATCTGGAGCGGCCTCGTGCCAGCCGGTGCTCGGGGCAAGGGCACACGTGCTGGTCCCCGTGGTCCTGCTTCCCTCGGGTCGTTCACGGGGCTGGGGACACAGGAGCGTGACGAGCAGCGGCGAGGTGTGTGGGTCGCGCTGCTGGCAGGTGACCCCTCGAGCTTCTGCAGGGCGTGGTGCGGTGTGGGGTGCGGAGTGGGGCACAGAGCAGGGTGCAGAGCAGGGTGCAAGTGGAGGTTGGTGTGGGGTGCAGAGTGGGCGCGCAGTGCAGGGTGCGGTGCCCGGCGTGGAGGGACAGCTCCGGGCACCCAGTTCTGGGTACATAATGGAGGAGTTACTTTTATTTATTTTTTTTTGCTTATCAAAAAAAAAAAGATCATTGTGGACTTACTCTTTCCTCGTGCCTGACTGTGGGATTCTTGTCCACGTGGGGCTCGGGTTCTCAGGCGGGGGTGCTGTGCCCTCCCCCGGGGCCATGGCAGCGTCTGGGCTGTGCCGGGGAGTGGGGGGCGGGGAGTGGCAGGGGAGGAGGAGCAGGTGGGCAGGGAGGGAGGAGCTGCGGGCAGGGGTGAGGCCTTGCTGGCCGAGGAGAGGAGACCACTGGAAAGCAGGGGGCGGAGAGCGGGTCTTAGGGCCGTGGGCTTGAGCGCAGCCCCTGGGAACTCGTCCCTCACAGACTCGTCCAATGTCATTGCGTGTATTTTTTCTTTTCGGTTTTAAGAGCAAACGATACACTTTCCAAGGGGAATAAACGGCACCGCCGAGCCTGCTGTGCCCTGTCCCCTCCTCTGCGGGGCCTGCTCTGAAGTTCTGGCCCCCAAATCCTCCGGGTGAAGCCCTAACCCCAGACAGGTGGCACTTGGAGAGGGGGCTTTGGGGGGCGAATAGGGGCAGATGAGGTCAGGAAGGTGGGGCTGGCCTGGGATTCGTGGCCTTATCGAGGAGGGGACCCCCGGGCTCGCTCTCTGCCGCGTGAGGACACAGCCGGGACCCCCCCTCAGCACCCACCTGCTGCCTCCCTTCCAGCCCCGGAGGGAGAAGGATCAGGGGTTGCACCCCGTGCCTGCGGCGGGGCTGACTGAGGCGGCCGCTGAGGCGCCAGGCCTGCTGGGAGCCGGTCCCTGCGGGAGACCCTGCAGGTGGAGTGGGGTGGCCCCCCAGCAGAGGCTGGCAGGGGTGCTGGGGGGTAGAGGCGGCTCCAGAGGGGCGCCACACACAGGTGGGAGAGCTCTCGGGACCTGGGGGGGTAGAAGGACTGGCAACTCAGGTGTGGGGAGGCCCCCGGTCATGCTGCCTCCTGGGTGAAGGGACATTTCACCCCAAGACCCCGTGTGGCGGCTGCAGGAGGCTCCGGGGTGGGGGGGTCCACTGGCACCCACGGGTGGTCTCCAGGAAGGACTGGCCCAATACAGTGGCGCTGCAGGGAAAGGGGGGAGCGCAACCCCGGGGTCCCCGCCCACTGACTCCAGAGGCGTCCCCCCAGGATGCCCCGGTGGGGAGACGCCGCAGGAAGCAGAGACCCCTCAGGGCGCGGCGGGGACAGGTGGAGGCCAGTCCCAGCTCCCGCCCTTCCCCTGCCCCCGGCCGCCTGCACCTGCCGCATGGAACAGAGCAAGGGGCGTGGAGGGTGGGGGCCAAGAGGAAGGGGCGGGCGGCCTCCCCCCCCCCGGGGGGGTTCACAGCGGCCGGTCAGGTTTGAGGCTCGTGGTTTTCAGGAGAGGGTTCCTGGCACCCGCGGGACCCCGGAGAGCCGCGGGAGGGCCCCGTCCGGTGTGAGCTGGGGCGCCTGCCTGGCGGGCTGTTTATTGGAAATACTTTAGAGCCCATTTTCAAGCATTCCGCCCCCCAAACTAATAATTGCCTAATTCCACAGTAAGACATTGTCTGGAAGAGGGCTGGGTGGTCGTCGCCGTGCCCTCCCGGTGCTGGGGTCCTGGGCTCATGCGTTGGCAGACGGGGACCTGGAGCCGCGGGCTCGGCGCCCAGGGGCAGGGGGGGTCCAGCTGGGGCTGCGGCCGCCCCCCCAGACCCGCCAGACCCGGAGCGTGGGGCTTGGTGCACAAACGGGGGGCGTTTTGACAGCATGGATGTTGGCACATTTAACTCCCTACTGAGGAAATGGCTTTGTATTTTGCGTGTCGTTTCTAAATTCACTTTTTTTTTTTTTAACCAATTCATTTTTATTGTATTTTTTTAAAAGGCTAATCCCTAAGCAATGAAAAATAAGAAAAGGCAACAGCCCTGATTCATCACAGCAGACAGTCTGAAAGGCTCCATTTTCACAGAGAAGACACAAAACCCTTGTGTTAGCTCCGTGGGGCCGCCAGATTGAGGCACCACGTGGGGCTGCAGACCACAGGGACTCAGCCCTCCGCGGCCTGGAGGCCAGCCTGAGGTCCCGGTGTCACGGGGCCTCGCCACCTGAGGCCCGAAGAGCCTCCGGCCTCCGCCCACATCCCTGGCACCCTCGCTGGCACGTCCACCATCCCAACCTGGGCCTGCCCATGGCTTCCCTCAGCCCGGCCGTACCCGTGACGAGCCTCCGTGGGGACACAGCACGCTGCCCCGGGGCCCGCACGGCCTCGTTGCAAGAGGGCCGCCTTCAGAAAGGCCCTGTCTCCGCATCAGGTCCTGTCCTCGGGGGCCGGGGGCTGAGGACTCTAACCTATCTCAGGCGGGGGTGGGGGGGCACAATTTAGCCTTTAAGTTGCGGTTAACTGGGTAAAGTGCCCTTTATTTTTTCAAGATTTTTTTTTACAAGATTTATTTATTCATGAGAGACACAGAGAGAGGCAGAGACACAGGCAGAGGGAGAAGCAGGCTCCATGCAGGGAGCCCGATGTGGGACTCGATCCTGGGACTGGGAATCACGCCCTGAGCAGAGGGCAGATGCTTAACCTCTGAGCCACCAGGTGCCCCAAGTGGCCTTTTTAAAAATAAAACAGTTTTTATTTGACAGAAAGAAAGAGAGAGAGAGCGAGCATGAGCACAGGGAGGAGCAGAAGGAGCAGCAGACACAGGGAGAGGATGCGGGACTCGATCCCAGGACCCGAGATCATGACCTGAGCCGAAGGCAGATGTTTCACTGACCGGGCCGCCCAGATGCTCTGGATGAAATGTCCTTGTTTACACTTTTGAGGATTTACTAATTAGATCTTTACTATGTTAAAAAAAAAAACAAAACAAAAAGCTTGAAAACCTGCTGTTTTTGCGACCAGTGGTGAGGGCCGTAAGTGATGCATTTAGATTGGGGTTTGGTTTTACGGAGCTGCGGGTGTGGGGCCTGGGGGCGAGGCTCGGCCAGGCTGACGCAGGATGTGCCAGGAGGCACAGGGCTGGCAGGTGAAGCTCCGAGGGCGGACCTTTGTCTCCCAGCATAGAGCATTTGGGAGGTTGGGGTGGAAACCAGGGGGGAGGATGAGGCCAGCTGGACACGGTGACTCCTGTTCCTCGGAGTGCGGTTCTCGCGCACTTGAGGTTTACTCAAGTAAAGGGCACTTGAGCCCCTTGAGGTTTACTGCGCAGATCAGGCTCATTCATTTGAAATGACAGGGCTGCAGTCTGGGGCCTCACGTGAAATAAGAGCGTCACGTTCAGCTGAGAGCTGAGATTCCTCAAGTGCAGAGGAGCATTCCCTGCCCCTGCGGTGCCTGTGTGCATCCGCCCCGAGGCGTTCTGCACAAGTGTACGTCCATACGCATGGAGGGCATGGATTTCCGTGAAATCATATTTAATTGCAAGCAGCTTGCTCGGACATGACGGACACATACCTTGAAAGTATCTAAAAACGACTATTAAACTTGTCTTTTCCGAAAGAAGGCTTACCGGAACCAGCACGAGCGACCTCGAATGGCCTTTCAGTGGTTGCCGTGTTTATTGCCTCCCGGTGGCCTGTGGCCTTGTGAGGGCCGGGCCACCAGCCCCGGCAGACCGGGGTGGAGGACGGTGGGAGGTTCCCGACCACGAGGCCTCATCGTCCCGTGGGCTCAACAATCACTGGTCCTAACTGGGTCTGGGAGGCTCGAAAGACAGGTCCCTGTCGTCCATTCACACCAGGGACTGGCCATGACATCACGAGCACACGGTCAAGTGTCTATGCACGGTCCACACTCCAGTGTCTACGCTGTTTCAGGGGATGTGGGAACCTACTCTGAGTGGAAAACTCTCAGGCACTGGCGAGCCAGAAACTTGAGAAAACTCGGGAATGAGGGAAAGAGCCTCACCCTAGTAAGAAGCAGCGAAAGTGGACCCAGAGTCCATCCAAGCTGGGGCGGGGGTGAGTTGGGAAAAGGCGGATCTCAGGGAGCCGGCCCTATGGGGACGGTGGCTTCATGCTCGTACCATGTGGGCAGAACTTTTAAACGAAGCAGGGAATATTGTTTCCACACCAGCACACAGATATTCTAATTAATTTTTCATGCCAAGAGACTCAAACTACTTTGTAGCACTTGGATCAATTCCTGACAGCTACCGGAGCTTAATTGCTGTTTTTTTGGAAGGTGGGAGTGCGTAAACTCTTTGGGGCTATTAAAAGCTTTGGGTAAAAGATACAAACCCAGTGATCCGAAGGGGCACCTGCACCCCAGTGTGCACAGCAGCAACGTCCGCAACGGCCACACTGTGGAGGGGCCTCGGTGTCCGTCGGCAGATGATGGACAAGGAAGATGCAATCATCATATGGTCCCACTCCTACGGGGAAGATAAGAAACAGTGAAAGGGATTAAAGGGGAAAGAAGAGAAAATGAGTGGGAAATACCAGAGAGGGAGACACAACATGAGAGAGTCTGAGACTCTAACTCTGGGAAATGAACAAGGCGCCGTGGAAGGGCGGTGGGTGAGGGGACGGGGTCACTGGGTGACGGGCATTAAGGAGGGCGCGGGATGGGAGGGGCGCTGGGCGTTACACGCACTGAATTACTGAAGTCTCCATCGGAAACTAGGTGTGTATAGGTGTTGGCTAATTGAATTAAAAAAAAAAAGTTTTGGGGAAAGATCTGCTTTCTGGTAATAGCACCCCAAACAGTATCTTGCAATCTCGCATCCAAACAGGGCGCAGCGCTAGTGGCTGGCTGGCAGCCGTGTGTCCTGCATGCGTACGACGCACGACCCGGGGCAGCACAGAACTGGAGACTGGAGACGGTCGACAGTCACCCCGGGGGCCGGAGTGATGGATGGAGCCAGCCAGGGCACGCAGACGTCACCCGGCCGTCCCGTGGGAGGGTGCCAGTACCCCCCACTCACCGAAGAGGACAGCGGAGCACGAGCAGCCAACGGTCCTGTTCAAAGTTGTCGCTTGCAGAGGGCGAAGTGCTGTTTGACACCCCAGCTGCTCAGCCCCGGAGCTGGGCGCTCTCCGTTTCCTCTTGCAGCTTCCAAGTGGGGTTCCCAGTGCCCCAAGCGCGGAGCCCAGGCCCCTTGCCCCGGTGTTCACGGCGCCATAGACCGTCCTCCCCAGCACAGTTTGGAGGCTCAGTCATGCTTTCCACAGCCCCGCACCGTGATGTTGGCCCGCTTCTTCGGGGTTGCCGAAAATCCAAATATTAAATGACGTTATTGTTGAAGTTCTCTTGAAATAGACGTTATTTAATGTTTAAGACCAGTCCTTCTTCTTCTTGGTATCATCATGTCCCACGTTCTATTTCAGGAACCCTGGAGGTCCCCGTAGTTTGAATGAATGAACTAATTAAATGCGTGGACTGTTCCTCTGCAATTTCCATTCACTATATTGGGACCATAGTACATGCTTTTTGAATAAAACATGTAAAGTCTGAAAATGGATGGGGTCCCCCACACACCTTATCTACCAGATGGTGTAGGGGTTGGATGAGTATTTCAAGTTAATTCATTTATTTTACGGCAAGCAGTGTATAGTGGAAAGAAAAGTTAAGTATGACACCACCTGACCTCGGGAAGTCTGCAGAATGATAGAAAAGATGGGCCAGTATTTCGTTGGCAGTAGCACATGTGGTTGGGGGAAGCTTCGTGGCCACTGGACACTAATCCACGGAGGTGGGAGGGGAGCCAGAGGAAGCCATGAATCCGTGGCTCAGCCTAAAGTTCCTCTTGATAAGAATGGGAGTGAGGCCTGGAGGCCCCGCTGGCAAAATAAATTTAAACTCTACTCCAAGCGACGTTGAGTCAGTGGTGGTGAGCTAGTGACCCGGTTTCCATGTAAAGGAAACAGACATCCACTAATAGGATCCCAGTAGATTTTGGAATATTTTTGGAGTAAATAGAACATAATGAAAGTGGAGCATGACGGGAATGCTTCAGCCTCCAGAAGATCTGTTTCTGGGAGAGTAACTGATAACTTAAGAATATATCTCCCAATAGTTTGCTTGGTTTCTGCTTCCTCTGATGCAAACCCCGATGTAAAGTATTCTACTTGGCAAGTGAATGAAATAAGATTTTTTATTTTTTATTTATTCATGAGAGACACAGAGAAAGAGAGAGAGAGGCAGAGACACAGGCAGAGGGAGAAGCAGGCTCCATGCAGGGAGCCCGATGCGGGACTCGATCCCGGGCCTCCAGAATTGGGCCCTGGGCCAAGGGCGGGTGCTAAACCGCCCAGCCACCCGGGATTCCTGGAAAACTGTTAAGGATGTTCTCAGAGCCTGAGCTATGGTCCTGAAATCCGAAAGGCCCAGGGCACAGTAGCCGGGCAAAGACTGTCAAGTGCAAAATTTGAGCCAAGTCAAGTGTGAGGCTCTCTGTGCCTATGGAAATCGAATCAACCTTATTTTGCACAAAATCTATAAAAATAGCACGTACCGTGGGAGGTCCAGTGTTAATCAGCGCTGAAGGGGGCAGGAGGCAGCTGGAGGTAGGGAGAGCATCTTCCCTTCCTTCCCGGGAGCCCAGGGGTCCCTGCAGGGCCTGCGCCCCCACCCCCGGGCCACCCCGCGGTCGGAGGACGAGGTGCCGCGTCTCCTCCAGCGCAGGAACCTCTTCTTTTTCACTGGGGAATCTGTAAGGAGGGGAGCAGGGCTGTCGCCCCCCAACGTGTCAGCAGGGCACCGTGTCCTAGCGCAGAATCGCCCGCGGTCCCCGGAGGACAAGGGGGCGGGGAAGTTGGACACAAAGAGTGTGGCCTCCGCCGGGGCCGTCCGGGTGCGGGTGGCCCCTGGCGCCCCGAGCTCCGCGCCTGCGGGCCTCGCGCGGTCCCGGCGACGGTGGGCGAGCGGCGGGGGCCGGGGGGCCGGGCCCGGGGCCCCGGGGGCCGAGCCTGGCGGCGGCGCGCGCTCCCTCACCCGAGCTGCGCGCCCCAGTGCACGCGCGCCCGGCGGAGGCGGAGGCCGCTCCCGCCCCCGCGGCGCGCTCCTCCGAGCGGCTGGGCCTCCGCGGACCGGGTGAGTGCCGGGCCCGCGCCCGCTCCGCCGCCTCCCGGGGCAGGGCGCGGCGGGGGGACTCGCCGGCCCGGGCCTGGCGGCGCCGGAGGGACCCTGGGCGCTCGCGGGGGCGCGGGGAGGGGGACCCCTGGGCGCTCCAGGGCGCGCGGGGAGCAGCGGGGGACCCCCCCAGGCGCTCGCCGCCCCCAGGCCCCCGCCCCCGCGCGCGGAAGACGCCTGCGAACCCGCGGGGCGCTCGCACAGGTGCGCGGGAGGCGGCCGCCCCCCCCCCCGGGCGCTCCCACAGGTGCGCGGGAAGAGGCCCGCGCGCATGCGCGGCGGAGACCACCGGCTGGGGCGCGGCGTCCGGGCGCGGGTGGGCGCCGGGTGGGGCGAGTCGCCGGCGGCGAGGTAGGGGCGCCGCGGACCGAGGGCAGCGGCCGGTGGGCCCCGGAGGCGCAGGCCGCGGGAGCTGGGGCGGGGGCGGCTGCCGGGTGGCCCTGCCCGCGGGGGCGACGTGGGCAGCGCGGTGGGCGGACCCCTGCCTGGCCCCCGGGCGCCCGCGTGGAGGGGGAGCCGCTGGGCTGCGGGGCCTCGGCCGCTCCCCGGGGCCCGGGCCTCCCCGCGTGTGCGCGCCCGCCGGGCCCCCGCCTCCGCCTCCGCGCAGGGCCGTGGGGGAGCGCCCTGGCCACGTCTGCGGCTGGCGCGCCCGGGGTCCTCGCGCTCCGAGGGCCCGGCCTGCGCGCGCCTCCGAAGCGGGGAGCGGCCCCCCCGGGCGGGGGCGGGGGCGGGGGCGCTCCTGGGGCGTCGGGCGGCGAACGTGCCCCGCATCGCGATGGGCCCGGCGCCTGGGGCGCGCGGAGGGGACTCCACGGCTTTCCGCCTGCGCCCCCGGGGCTGGGGACCTCACCTCCTGCGGCGCTGGGCGGCCCTTGGGGAGGGGCCCGCCGTGCCCTGTGCGCCCCCGTCCCCTGTGCGCCCCTGTGCCCTGTGCGTCCCCCGCCTCCTCCCCTGTGCGCCCCCCTCCCCGCCTCCTGTGCGCCCCACGCACCTTCCCCGGTGCACCCCCGCCCCGCCCGTGTGCGCTCCGGGGGAACAGAGAACCAGCCAGTGGGAGAAGCTGCCGCAGGTCTTCTCCCAGCACTAGCGGCACGTGACCAGCAGGTCTCGGGTGGATTCGCCTGTCCCCTGGGCCCCGAGGGAACGGAGAGGTCACCGCGTCCGGCCTGGGCCCCCCCCCCCCCCCCCCGCCACCCCCGCCACCTCCCTCCATCTCGTTAGCAGCCCTTCTTCCCGCTAATTAGAGCGCCTAATGGATGCCAGCCCTGCCCTGGGGCCTGCTACCCCCAGCTAATGGCGTCCTATTACTGGAACACCCCTCCACACCCCAAAGCCCCCGAGGACAGCCGCCCCGCCGGCAGATTCGCCCGGGGCACCACTGTCTGCAGGTGTGAGGTAATTGGCATCCGGCCCTCTCTCCTGGGGATAAGTAAGCAAAAATTTTAATGGTATAAAAAGGTCTTTTGAGCTTCTGGTGTCAACTGCACAGGCGTTGTGGATAATGTAATTAGAACACGATGGAAATACTTAGAAGATTTTGCCCGTTTTTAAGGCAATCTCAGTTTGGGGTTAAACAGTAAAAACGTTAGCTGGGTGGCTCTTAGCCTGAGGCTAAATGCAAGCAGGGCGACTTTCCCAACTTTCTCGGAATCCGCCTTGGTTCAGGGAAGGCCCTGCCTTGACCCTCGGAACAATTTGCCAGGTACTGGGAGGGTGGAAGGATCTGGAACGCGGGGATCACCTCTGAACATCCTCTGGCTGGCCCCTGGCTTCTGACCTCAGGTGGGAGGTCCCAGGCGGGCGGCAGCTCTGGCAGCGGGGAGGCCGAGGTCTCCGCAGGTTAAGGACGCCTCTGCAGCCTGTGCTCCTGTACCGGAGCCCGGCTCTCCGTGCCTCCATCTGGAATCATCTTCCTGTTGTTCTCTAAATGTAAACGGGCACAGTGCACGGTGACACTGGCTTTGCGGGGAGCCTGCGGTCACGTAGGCACCGTGATCCCCTCAGCCTCCCTGCCCCTGAGCGGGGACCGCAGGGGGCAGCTGCTCCTTGGGCCTCTGAGGGCCGGCGCGGGGGGGGGGGGGGGGGGGGGGGGGTCTGCTGGCGGATGGGAACCCCGACCTGCCATCCTGCGCAGCTTCCCCGGTGACTCCGGGAAACATCTGCCCTGCTCTGGAGTCGGAGGGGTTGCCATCTCCACTGCGGCCCAAGTGGGGTTTTTCTCTTGCAATTATTGTAATTATGCTCAGATCACAGCGTTGGTATTCAGCGCATATTTGCAAAATAGTTCAAACAGAGCAGCAATAACTTTTGGGGTAAAATGGAAACTTCTAGGAGTTTATCTTTTGCCAAGAACCTGGCGCTGGCTAGAAAGGATTTTAAAACAAACAGTGCCTTGGAAGCTGCAGCCAGTCCACGTCTTGTGCAACGTTTCACCAATTAAAAATTAATTTCTTTCTTTCGCAAATATTTATTGAGTGCCTTCCGTGGGTCAGGCGCGCTTCTAGGAGCCGGCGTGGCGGAAGTCAACCCAGTCTCCCTTCTCTCGCGGCCTGGACTCCGTAGGGCAGAAGGCAGCAAACGTGTGGCCACAACCCCCACGAGCGTCTGGAGGAGGCGGACAGCTGGCGGAAGCCTGTGACACGCGTTGAGCTGAGATCTGAAGGCTGAGGTTCCAGGAGGTTCCGGGGAAATCGTGTGCAAAGGGCCTGTGTTGAGGAGCAGGGCCCCTGCAAGCACCGAGGAAGGCCAGGAGGAGCACGTAGGGCAAGAGCGGAACATGATGTCATCGCAAGTTCCTTGGGGTCTTTCCTTTAGGGCAGTTCATGGGCTTCCTACCTTCGGGCTCCATGGAGTAGGATGTGGATTCATCTTCAGAGCTGAGCGCTCCCGAGTCCAGAAGGGAAATCACTAAAGAAGACGGTGTGTACGGCGCTCCCCCAGCTGGCCGCAGTGGCCGCGTCAACGCTGTCCTTACTGCTCTGTGATCTGTGTGAGGCGGTCCCGTGGGGTGACAATCTGACCTGCCGCCTTTGGGCCACTGCCGGCCGCTGCTTCCTGTGGCGCCGGGGTCCCCGGTGTGGGCCCCGCAGGCCTGGGCCCCTGGTCACTGTCCCCTGGGCGGCAGGTGGCAATGTGCGACACAGGCCTGCTCGCAGCGCCCAGACGTCCTCACCCGGGCTCGGTTGGCGCCCGCTGCACAGATGTCCCCCCAAACCCGGGCTGCCGGGGAGACCTGCCCACGGCATGACGCTGCGGAGGGGCCGTGCTCCTGCGGGTGCAGCCTGGTGCCGTGGCGGGTCCTCGGAAGAGGCGGCCGTGTGCGGGTGGCCTTGCTGCCCCCACCAGGGGAGGACCCCTCCCCTGCACCGTGCTGGCCCTGACCCTGGACTCCCCAGCTTCCCCCCTGCACCGTGCTGGCCCCCGACCCTGGACTCCCCAGCCTCCCCCCTGCACTGTGCTGGCCCCCGACCCTGGACTCCCCAGCCTCCCCCCTGCACTGTGCTGGCCCCCGACCCTGGACTCCCCAGCCTCCCCCCTGCACTGTGCTGGCCCCCGACCCTGGACTCCCGGCCCCCAGAGCTGTGAGAAGCAGGTGTGTGTCGCGTACAGGTCGCCGGGTCCAGGTGTTGGTGACAGTGACTTGAGCTAAGCTCATGGCTGCACACTGACACGTGTCCCGCATGTGGCTCTGTGGTCTGCATCGGGCTCGATGGGGCTGGCTCAGCTGTGCCCAGCGTGACGTGGGGGGACCTCTGCTGTTGGGCTGGGCGGCCCCAGGCGGGGCCTGTCTCTCTGTGGCCCCCGGGGCCCCCGCCATGGGCAGCTTCCGTGTTGCTGGGCTTCTTCCCTGTGGCCCAGTGGCCCCAAACTGTGTCCTGGGGGAGAGAGCCGGGAGGGTGCTCGCCAGCCTTCCTGCCTGCGTGGGTCACTCCGGGTCGCCTGGCCTGCCCGGATTCCCGGGGACGGATGGGACCTCACCTCCAGGAGCAGCTTCAGTGCACATAAGGGGACCATGCTGGACGGGACCCGTCCGTGGGGCCGTCTTCGGAGAGGCGACACCTGCCACAGCCCACCCTCTGGCCACTAGGTTCATATTGCCCCATGTGCGGCTACAGGACCCCGCGTCCCCTCCCAGTTGTCGTGCTGTGGGGCTATCGCTCAGCCGTGAAACCTGGTCCAGGAATGAAGAGGCCGCGGAGGTCTGGTTCCCGTGAGGACCCTCGCGGCGGGGAGAGCCCGTGTGCGCGGGGCCTCGGCTCGGAGGCAGAGGGTGGGTGCCTGAGCCACTCCCGGCGCCACCTTGGCTGGCGTGACGTGGCCGTGGGGCTGGCAGGTGTGCCGCCCGCAGGCCCTGTGGACCCGAGCAGTGGCTGCGCTGGAGCCCTGGGCCTGTGGGAGGCGGATCCTCTGTTTGGGGGCCCCCCGCCCCTCGCCTTTCCTCCTGCCTCAGGGTGCAGCCTTGGCCGGGCCTCTGCATGGAGGTGACTGCCCGGAGCCAGCAGCCCCCCGCAGCGTGGCCCGGTGCTTGTGGGGTGCCCGGTGCTGAGCAGGGACGAGCCACGACCCCACTGGGCCCAAGGCAGGAGTCGCCGCTGCCCCGGGGAATCCAGGCCCCCCACCAGCCGTCCTTCCTTGTCCCTGAGAGATGCCCAGTGCCTGCCGCCCGTGGGCTTGTCTTGGCCACGTCTGTCCCGCGGCGACCTCGCAGGACCGGCTCCTCCCACATGACGGTCCTGTGGGCGCCCTGGGGTCCCCGGGCCGTTGGCTTGGACCAGCGACAGACGCCGTGGACGCGGGCCTCTGCCCGCCTCGGACTGGGCGCGGCCGCGGGAAAAGCCGGTTTTATTTTGGACCCCGCTTTGTGCCTCCGGCCCGTTCCCGTCCTGCATCCCCCGCAGGCTGTTCCCACTGGCAATGGGGGTGTCTGTGCATCCCCTCCCTGTGGGCATCCCTGGGGCTTGGCTGCTGACTGGGCGGGGCTCCCCGCCTGGCGTTCGGTTGGCGTTGACCGTCTGTGTTTGCGGAATGACGGCGTGAGGTGACGACGGCAGGCCTGCCCCATGAGCCCTGGGCAGCTCAGCGGTGGGACTGTCTGCAGGGGGTGCGGGCACGGCCCGGGGCGCGGAGGTCAAAGTGCAGCCCACAGCTGAGCTCCCGCGGCCCTGGCCCGGTAGGCGGACGCCTGGTGTGCGGCCTTCCTCGGGCGGGATGGCAGGTGTGAGGTGTGGCTGCGGCCCCGAGCGTGTGCCTCGGGTCATGTCACTGGGGAGCCCGCCGTGGCGTCCTGGGGCTTGTGGGCATCTTTACAAATAGTTGGGTCTTGGCGTTCCTGTTCCAGCCCCGTGGAGTTGAGCCCGCCTCACGGGGAGAGCCGGGCGCTGGGGTCCTAGGTCCTGCACCCCGCTCCTTGGCTGTGTGGCCCGAGCACTCCCTCCTGCCCGCTGGTCTTGGTTTCTCCTATTTCTGCGAAAGGCAGGGACGGTGCTCCGGGGCCCCTGAGGTCCGGGGTTTAGAGCAGCTTCTGGCGCTGGGATTCAGGCACTCAGGCCTCCGTCCACATGTTTCCCCTGCAAATCTACAGCCTAAGTCAGGCCCAGGATTTAGCAAAATTTGACCTTGAAAAGTGATGCCTCACCTTCGGACTCCGTGCAGGGAGCCTGGGGCTCACAGGATCCTTCACCAAGCGCCCTTCCTCCTGGGGGGCCCACGGGAGCTGGCGTCGTTTTATTCTGTACACAGACGGGCTCACGTGAACACTCGCGCACGAGGCTGCTGTGTGTGTGGTTCTTCCGATACGTGCTGGGGATGTATGGTTTGAAGACACCAAAAATCATGAAAATTCACCCGGCAGCTCACCATCACCAGCCTTTTAGCCTTTGTGGCAGTTTCTCGATGCCTTTCTGTGTCCCCTGTGTTCTCGCTCGCTCTCTGTCACGTGCTACCCTTTGATCCTGGCCTTTAAGTCAGCATCGTGATGGAGGCCCTTTTCACGAATGCCTGGAAACTTTGAGAACGTAGTTTTCAGTGATGGCATGTAAATATAATGCGACTTATTGATCATTTATCGATAAAACTTGTTTATTATTTCCATGCTTTGCAAACAGGAATGCTCTGGAAATTCAGTGTCCTCAAATATCTGGTTTTCCAGGGTGGAGTTTGCATCCCAGGCGCTGAGCACCCCAGAGTGCTGGATGAGGGCTCGGTGAGGTGATCGCCGTCACCCGGGACCCATCACCCCAGAGCCCCTCACCCTCGCCCGTCACCCAGAGCCCCTCACCCTCGCCCATTACCCAGAGCCCGTCACCCGAGCCCATCTGAACAAAGTGCAGCCCGTAGGTGCTCATAGCCTGACCCGCTCCTACCAGGTGGTACGCACTGGATCAAGGAGGATTTGTACTGTGGTTTGGTAAGGCCGCGCATTCCCCTGCCCAGGAAGGTATCAGGAGTGTCCCGGTGTCTACAGAAACTCCTAAAAATCCTGAAGCCCTTTCCAGGAGCTCCTGTTGCAGGGGGCTGGGCTGTGTGCACCCACTGGGAGAAGGAGTGGCTGCCAGAAGCAGGCTCCATGGCAAGAGACGAGGCTGAGCGCCCTGTGTGGGGCCCTGGCCCTCGGCGAGGATGTGCTGTGACCCGCGGCAAGGACAGGCCGGGCCAGCTGGGCAGACGCTCCTCGCCCTGTGGTTTCATGGCCTCCAAAGCGCCTTTTCCACTCAGCAGCTCTCCACAGCTCCGTGGAGCTTCAGACGCCAGGCAGATGGTGGGAACATGGTCGGGTGCCTCGGGCTCCCAGGAACTGAGGTCTCACTGTATCTGGCAGTTGCAGAGCGGGGCTGATTTCTCTCCCAAAATCATCATCTTTGTAAGCCTGAAGATTCCTCTCTCACCCTGACGTGAGGTTCAAGCTCATCGGGAAAATATGCAGGACAGATGGAGATGTTGGGGACTTTCGCCCATGAGCCTCGTTCAGTCTGTTGTTCGAAGAGTTCGCAGAGGCAGGAATCATCAACGCAGAGGACCCTCGGGGTCGGCTCCAGGTAGAGCTACGACACCTAGTCTGAGCCTCTGCCCTCATGCGTGGCCCAGACCACCCTGGCAGGACGGGCCTGTGTCCACTCGCACACGTGGACTTGGACCTGTCAGGCCGCCCGGCCTTGGGCCTCCCCCAGGCACAGGGGCCGGGACACCCAAGAGTGTCCTTTAGTGATGCATCGCCCTCCTCTCCACCCACGCCTCTTAGGTCGGGAAGCAGGCCATCACGAGAGGACCCTGGACGTGCGGAGCCCAGGTGATGGGCCCTGGGTGACGGACTCTGGGTGACGGGGTCCAGGTGACGGGCTCTGGGTGATAGGCCCTGGGTGACAGGCTCTGGGTGACGAGCTCCAGGTGACAGGCTCCAGGTGACAGGCCCCGGGTGACAGGCTCCAGGTGACAGGCTCTGGGTGACGAGCTCCAGGTGACAGGCTTCGGGTGACGTGGTCCGGGTGACGGGCCCTGGGTGACAGGGTCTGGGTAATGTGGTCTGGGTGACAGGCTCCAGGTGACAGGCTCCAGGTAACATGGTCTAGGTGATGGGCTCTGGGTGACAGACTCCAGGTGATGTGGTCCAGGTGACGGGTCTGGGGTGAGGGGCCTCACGCGGCTGTCAGTGCTGCACCCCCAGCCCGGCCCTGGGCCCCATGGGGTCCGCGCTCCTTGTGGGCAGCTGCTTGGCCCAAGGAGGAAGTGCAGGCTCGGTGGCATCCCCCGCGGAGGGCAGTGGGACCGTGCAGGGGCGCTGGAGGCGGGGCGGGCTCTGCAGCATCTGGGCCTGAGCGGGTCAGGGCAGCGGGGACAGAAGGGACTGTACCCTCCCTTCCGTGTGCACCACCGGCAGCTAATAAGCGAGCGGAGAAGGTGGAGGGGGGCTTCCTGAGCTGTTTTCTCTCAAGATCTTCTCTGAGAGGAGAGAGCATGAGGCAGAGGGAGACGCAGACCGTGCTGGGCGGGGAGCCCGGCCTGGGCCTCGACCCCGGCACCCCGAGATCGTGACCTGAGCTGAACGCAGGCCGTCACTGACACAGCACCTAGGCGGCCTGGGACTTTCATGGGTTTTAATCAAACCACGTAAGCGGCGCATGATCTTGGACGAGGCTCTGCTGGGAAGCCAAGAGCTTAAGACGTTGAGAATGACACGATGGGAGTTTTTGTGTGACTTTGCCATGTCCCAAAGCCCCTGGAACTTTGAGCGTCCTGAATCAGGTGTCGAAGGCTCCAGCAGCAGGAGCGAGGACCTCAGGGGCCCCGAGATGTGTGCGGCGACCTTGACGGACCCGAATCGGTCCGAAGCAGCTGAGTGAGTCCCTGATGTGCAGGAGGATGAAGCTGTCGTTCTCACACTCAAGACGGATCACGTGACTGCCAGGTCGCCTCCCCCTCACTTCTCTACCGGCGTCCAGGGATTTGCACCGCGCGTGAGACGGAGCAGCTCCGGGGCCTGGCCAGGCCCTGACCCGCTGACCCGGGGACCCGCATCCAGGACTGGCCTCGCTGGTTCGCTCTGAGGATGTGCCCCTGGTTGGCCGCCCTGGCGATCCCTGCCTAACCGCCCTCCTTGCGGGGCTCGGCATGCGCCCCCTGTTCTCAGAGGAGACTTCCCTGCCCTCTGGTCCACGCGTCACCAGCCGAGCCGTGAGGGTTCCCCGGGTGGCACTCCGCGGGTTGCTGTTCCCTCAGAACCCGTAGAGCGGCGGCGGTTGGCCTTCCTCAGCAGGCCGCGGACTCGGGGGGCTGAGACCACACCTGCCGGGTCCGAGGAGCTTTCTGGCACCTGCGACGTCGTGGGTGTTCGGGGCATATCTGGCCAATAGACGAGCACGTGGAGAGGGCATCTGGGGAGTTTGGCCGATGGAACAGTCGAGAAAAACTGGGGTTTACTTGGCTCGGGTGGTCTCTCACCTCTGACCGTAGCCGTATTTCCGTGGATGTGCAAACGCGCATCCCGACTTTGGTGGAGGCACCCGACGGCTGGAACGGCAGCATGGCCTGGATTCACGGGCCTCGGTGCTCCTGTCTGTGACCTTCGTGTCCACACTGAGCGTTCGCTAAGCCCGTAAGTCTTGAATCATGACCCCCAGGGAGGGACAAATGCATCCCCATATTCTGAGTTTGTGTCTGAAGGCCCTTCTGGAGTGCCCCCCCACCCCCCAGGCTGGGGCGGGTCCTCAGGACGTGGGCCCAGGCGTGTGCTTTCTGTGTGCGCCACTCTTAGGGCCGTGACTCGAGCGCGGGCCCACGGGGGGCAGCGAGCGGGCGCCGTGGCCATGGGATCCCACGGCAGGTGCGGCGGCGGACACAGGCCCGAGCATGCCCACCACGGCTCCCGTGTCCCCCGTCCACTCCCCGGTGTGGTGGCTCCGTCCCCCAGAAGAGGCTGATGCGTGGCACACAAGGGGTGGTCGTCTGTGAAGCCGAGCCCAGTCTCCTCTGTGCATAGACACGGGGCCGCGAGGTGGGCGGCACCTGCCAGATGAGGCCGGGCCGCTGGAGCTCAGGGCGGGCACAGCAGGACCCGGGGGCACGGGGGCTGGGACACGCGCATGACAGGCGGGCACAGGGGGCTCGCTGCCCCTGCCGCCCCCGGGCCTGGACTCCAAGGGAAGCTGTTGTGTAAGGTCTGACTCGTCCTCGGCGACTCCACGCGGCGCCTCCCTCAACCGCCATTACAGCGCATGTACTGGGCGGCGTCTCGAGACAAAGAGGCCTTTGGTGAGGGAAGCTCCCGTGGCTGGCTCTGGCCTCCTCCGAGGCTGGCTCCGCACCGCCAGGGTGCTCGGGGCCGAGGGGCACGGGTGTGGGCATCGGCCAGCCTAGCCAGGCGGCCTCCCCGGAGCTGCCAGCCCGCCCTGACCAGGGCCCCGATCAGGGGCGAAACCACCTTGAAAAGCGACGTCTGTGTGAACAGCTGGGGCAGGCCATCGCTCTGTGGCCACGGGGGGCCGGGGCACCCCGGCACGCTTCGAGGGCGCGGCTGTCAGTTCACAGCCTTAACAAATGTTTTTTTTTAATATATATATATTTATTTGAAATAGGTTTTTCAAAAAGCGTGATTATGTAAAAGGAAGATTCTTTAAAGCAGTATTCCAGAGCCGCATTTAATTATAAATAAACCAGTATCCACATCAGATACATAAATAATGTCCACGTTAGGAGATCATACAATCATTTTAAAGAATCAGTATTAATAGTGAAGAAGTTGATGTGAAGAACCTGAAAGTTCTGTTGAGGTATTTATTAGGCCAAGCAGAAACTCCTGTCCTTCAGAGGGACATGCTGCGCGAGTCATCTTCAGATAATGGATCCTCCGTGGAACATCCTCTGACTGCAGCTGGGAAGCCCACTGGCCTCCGTCGCCCACAGCTGTGGGACGCTGTCTGCGGAGATGCCGCCGCCCCCAGAGCCGTGCTCAGGGCAACCCTTGGGGAAGCCAGCCTGCCCAACGCCGCGACCTGCGACCTGCAGGGACCGGCCCGGGTGCCCTACAGGAACCCCCCAGGAGCCTCCCCGTGGAATTCTGGTCTAGAGCCACCCACAAAATGGGGGAAAGCCCTGACTGCCCGTCCAGAGACACTTGGCACGGAGCATCTTTTTTTTTTTTTTTTTGGCACAAAGCGTCTTAGCAGGCGAGCCGGGGTCTCCCGTTGGTGCAGAATACCCCCCCCCCCCCCGTCAAGGGGGCACCGTGGCACTGGCCGCCCAGGGTGGGGAGGGGGCAGGGCTGCCTCGAGCTACTTTGACACCGCCTCGGGAGGGAAACAGCTCCTCCGCCTAATGTCTTCATCTGTCTGCTCTGAGAGGTGGCGGGCGACACGCGGGAGAGGCCAGATGCTCGCAGCGCTGGGGACCGTCCTCCAGACGCGCTGCGCGGTGGCCTCCCCGCCCCGGGGAGCATCTCCGAGCCTGGCGGCAGGGTGGCAGGGGCCTCCTGGGGCACCTGACTGTGGCATGGTCACCCCAGGGGGGCTGGCTGGGTCGCTGGGGGCAGGACTGGGGCGGGGAGGGGCAGGGAGCCTGCTGAGGGTGTCCGTGGACCTGCAGGCCGTTTCCAGCAGCGGGACACAACCTCCGACGCTCGCATGCACTGGCAAGCGCACGTGGTTTCACTGCGGGAACCCGAGAGGCGTGATAATGGGGTTCCTCTTTGTCTGGCTGGACGGGAACCAGCTGTGTCCTCAGGCCACCAGGCGGCTCCACCCTCTGCCTCAGACCCTGGGGGTTTCCTCGTGGAGCTGTGGCTGCTGCTGGGTTGTAGGGGCAGCGGGGTCCGTACGCACCAGCCTGGGGCTCTGGGGCTCACCCTGGTGCCGCGGGGATTGAAAACACGGTTTCAAACTTAGGCTTCAACACCGTGTCCTGCTCTAGGCCTTTTCTTCCAGTCTGTGACGATTTATGAGGACAACCCTTCGGGCTTAGGGTTTTGCTCATCCTCAGGGGTCAGGCCCGAGACAGAAGCAGGAAGTCCTAGGACGACTCCTCAGGCCACAGCGACACGAGCTCAGTCTTCTGAGGCCTGAGGTCCCATGGGGTAGAGAAGTGCTAGTGCTGAGCCACGTGCCGGGCTCTGTTTGGCGTTAAGGTTCGCATGTGTGGGTTTGCCCTTCAACGCTCTTCACCCTTTCCTCCCACCCCAACCCTTCAGCCTCTGTTCTCTGTATGGATGACTTTTTTTTAAAAAGATTTTATTTATTCATGAGAGACACGGAGGCAGAGACCCAGGCAGAGGGAGAAGCAGGCTCCCTGCGGGGAGCCCCATGTGGGACTCGATCCCCGGACCCCGGGGTCATGCCCTGGGCTGAAGGCGGCTGCTCAACCGCTGTCCTGTATCCGTGATATTTTGCGTAAGATATGTTAGTGCATCTCAGTTTCATCAGTTTCCCCTAATGGCCTCGATGGCTGAGAAGGCACCGCCGCGTCCTTGGGAAGACGCCATGAGCCTTGCCTTGCACTTGCACTGCTTCCAACTCTCCAGTGCGTTGCCACTCCCTCGCCGGGGCGGGCGCTCACGGCCACCTCGCTGGGGACAGGATGCCCAGCCCTGAGACCGCACCGCAGCGGGGCTGGGCGCCAGCTGAGTAAACACCGGGGCCGTGTGTCCTGCTGCCTCCTCCCCAACCACACACCCCAGCAGCCCAGGGTTTCAGCTCACTCAGCGTTTCATAGCCCGGCATTTCCATGCGTCCCGGGATGCGCCCTTGCACACAGCGAGTGTGCCGTGGACGTTGCTGTTAAAGATTTCTGGAAAACAGACGGGGGGGGGGGGGGGTCAGAGAGAGAATCGAATGTTTTGAGTTTCCAACCAGAGGACGCTTACTGCTAAAATAGCGGGAAAGCTCTTTAGTGACTCCAGGGAGGGAGGGCAGGGAAGCAGGGGTACGTGCTAGAGCCCGAGCAGGGAGGTTGGGGAACCGTCTCAGGCAGCAGAGGCAGAAAGCAGGGGTGCTGGGGGGCTGCTTAGGTCTCCACTCACCGGAGAGGCTCGCACATCCTACCCAAATAATAATGATCAAACTAAGCGGTATTTGGCGTCTTTCTTGCCCGTACGCTCTGCTTTAGAAGCTAGAACACACTTGAACCCCCTCCCCTCACGGTCGCGGTGAGACTGCTAAGGCCCCTCTCAGGCTGGGGCGTCTCGGAAGGTTTCGCCAATTTAGGAAAGGTCGTACTTTATCCTTCATCCACAGGTGCTCACGTCTGCTCCCATCTCACGTGTATCCGTGTGTGTTGTTTTGTGTTTGTTTGGCTCCAGCTTCTCTTCGGCCGCACGCGGGCCATGTGGAGAGTCGCTTCCCTGAGGTTTCTCGGAGGCACAGTTCCAAGAACGAGCGGCTCACAGATTGCAGGGTTGAGCCTCTGAGGCCAACTCCACAGAAGAGTCCTCAGCTCCTTCCTCCTAATAGTTGTTGTAACTTAATTTGAAATCGACTGGAAAAGACTATAGGAAAACTGTCACATGTTAATACAGTGAATGATGTTAATTATGCTTTCCCACCGGATGTTCTTCACACACACATCTCATTCCGTTGAAAATAGGAATTTGTTGGTATCTGACTGCTTTTTTTTTAACCTGCAGAATGAGCTGTTTTGTTTGGAGGAACCCAGTGTTTCTAAAGCCCTTGGCTGGGGGCACCTGGGGGCTCAGCGGTTGAGCGTCTGCCTTCAGCTCAGAACATGACCCTGGGGTCCTGGGATCGAGTCCTGCGTCGGGCTCCCTGCAGGGAGCCTGCTCCTCCCTCTGCCTGTGTCTCTGCCCCCCCCACCCCCCGTGTCTCTCATGAATAAATAAAATCTTTAAAACCAATAATAAAGCCCTGGGCTGAACTGGGGTCTCCGTCATGGGCCCACAAACAGGGCAGGAACAGGGAGAGGGCATTTCTAAGACCCCTGAGTTGTTCTGTTTGTCTCACTCATCCAACTCTCCGGCAGTGAATAGTCACGATCCCCTTTCCTGCCATGTGAGTCCCTAACCTGGAAGTGGGGGGCAGGGGGGGGCAGACCCCCGTGAGTGACACAGAATGACCCCACTGAAAAATGCACATTCAAACACCCTGTCTCTCTCCCACAAACAGGAACAAGAAGAGTGTGGTGACACCATATGGAAACACCTGATGTTCCAACAAAGGAAGAGGCCCCTGCCCCTACGTGAGGAAGGCCAGTTCTCCGGCAGTCATGGTGTTTTCCTAGCACCCAGCCCCCCTCCGCAAGCGAATCACCGACAGCCCCTCCCACGGGGGTGAAGAGTGTGGATGCCCGGACACAGACTACCGTACACCCCAGTCGCCCATGGGAGTCTTACAAATAAAAGGGAGCTCTGTGGGGTGGGCTGCACGGGGCGCGGAGTTAAAATCCCAGTGCTGAGGTTTAGAGGCAGCCTGCCCTGGACCTAACTGAAGGGTGTGCCCTGGCTCCTCTTAGCCCTGCTGGTAGCTCAGCGCCGGAGACCGACCTGCGCGGGGCCGAGAGGCCAAGGCTCGGCTGGAGGGAGCATCGGGGGAGCATCGGCGGAGCATCCGGGGAGCATCGCGGCCTGGAGGGAGCATCGGGGGAGCCTCGGGGAGCCCCGCGGCGCGGCCTGGACGCCTGGAGGCGAAGCCCACGGACCCCGCGTCCGAGGCTGGCGGCGGTGCGCGCCCGGCGCACAGGCCCCTCCTCGCGGGAGCCTCGGGACTGTGCACCCAGAAGCGGAGCCCGGGAGCCGGGCCCAGGGGCCGCGGGGCCTTGAGGCGCGCAGGGCAGGGCCGGTGATGCTGGGCTGCTGAGCGCGCCGGGCGGCGGCGGCGGCCAGAGCGAGGCGCCCATGGAGCCCCCCCTCCCGGGGCGCGGGCCCGAGGCCGGGGGCGCGGGGGCGCAGGGGGCGCGCGGCCAGCCCGGGGTCCGGGGCGGCGCTCCCGCAGCTCCGGGAGAGGACGCGCAGACACCCTGCAGCCTCGGCGCGTCGCTGTGCTTCAGCTCCGGGGACGGCTCCCCGCCGCAGTGTCGCGCCTCCGCCGCGGAGGGCGCAGCGTCCTCCCCGCCCTCGCGTCGTAGCGGCCCGCGGGTGGTGGAGCGGCAGGGGGAGGTCGGCAGCGCGGGCGCCGCGGCCCCCGGGGACCCCGAGGAGTGCGTGTCCCCGGAGGAGCGCGCGACCCCGGCGGAGCCCGGGACCCCGGAGGAGCGCGCATCCCTGGAGGAGCCCGGGATCCTGGAGGAGCGCGCGTCCCCGGAGGAGCCCGGGACCCCGGAGGAGCTCCTGTCGCCCGGGGAGCCCGTGACCCCAGAGGAGCCTGCGTCCCTGGAGGAGCCCGCGTCCACCGAGGAGCGCGCATCCCCGGAGGAGCTCCTATCGCCCGCGTGCACCGAGGAGCTGCTGTCGCCCGCGGGGCCCGCGTCCCCGGAGGAGGCGGAGGAGCCCGGCGACCTGGCGCCCGTGGCCCCCGGCGTCGGGCCCGTGCACGGGGAGCCCGACCTGGTCATCGAGGTGTCAGGCCGCCGGCTGCGGGCGCACAAGGCGGTGCTGGCGGCGCGCAGCGACTACTTCCGCGCGCGGGCGTCGCGGGACGTGCTGCGGGTGCAGGGCGTGGGCTGGGCGGCGCTGCGGCTGCTGCTGGCCTATGCCTACAGCGGGCGCCTGGCGGGCGTGCGGCCCGACAACGTGGCCGAGGTGGCGGCGGGCGCGCGGCGCCTGCAGCTGCCGTGCGCCGCGCAGCGCGCCGCCGAGGCCGTGGCGCCGCAGCTGAGCCTGGCCAACTGCCTGCAGGTGCTGAGCGCGGCCAAGCGGCAGCGGCTGGCCGAGCTGCGCGACGCCGCCTACCGCTTCATGAGCGACCACTACCTGGACGTGCTGCGCGAGCCCGGCGTGTTCGGGCGCCTGTCCGGGGCCGAGCGCGACCTGCTGCTGCGCCGCCGCCTGCGCGCGGGCCGGGCGCACCTGCTGGCCGCGGCGCTGGCGCTGGGGCCGGCGGGGACCGCGGGGGGCGCGGGGGGCGCGGGGGGCGCGGGGGCCGGCGCGCGCGCCGTGTTCTGGCTGCACGAGGCGGCGGGCGAGTGGCGCGAGCTGACGCGGCTGCCCGAGGGCGCGGCGGCGCGGGGCTGCGGGCTGTGCGTGCTGCACAACTACCTCTTCGTGGCGGGCGGCGTGGGCGCGGCGGGGCCGGACGGGCGCGCGCGGGCCTCGGACCGCGTCTTCTGCTACAACCCGGCCACGGGGCTCTGGAGCGCCGTGCGCCCGCTGCGCCAGGCGCGCTCGCAGCTGCAGCTGCTGGCCCTGGACGGACACCTGTACGCCGTGGGCGGCGAGTGCCTGCGCAGCGTGGAGCGCTACGACCCGCGCGCCGACCGCTGGGCCGCCGTGGCCCCGCTGCCGCGCGGAGCCTTCGCCGTGGCGCACGCGGCGGCCGCGTGCAACGGCGACATCTACGTGTCCGGGGGCTCGCTGTCCGGCCGCCTGCTCAAGTACGACCCGCGGCGCGACGAGTGGCAGGAGTGCCCGAGCAGCAGCAGCCGCGAGCGCGCGCTGGGCATGGTGGCCCTGGGCGGCTCCGTCTACCGCTTCGACCAGGGCGCGGCGCGCGGAGACCCGCAGGCGGCGGGGGCGGTGACCGTGCTGCGCTACCACTGCCTGGCCAAGCGCTGGAGCCGCTGCGCCGCGCACCCGCCGGGCCTGCCGCCCTTCCGCTGCGCCGCGCTCGGCCGCGCCATCTACTGCGTGGGCCGCGGGGGCACCTGGCGCTTCGTGCCCCCGCAGGACGGCGAGGGCGCGGGCGAGGGCCAGGGCGCGGGCCGCGGCGCCACCTTCGAGCCCGCGCCGCTCCGCGCCCCCCTGGACGCCCGGGGCGCGCTCGTCCCGTTCGTGCTGCACCTGCCGGAGGAGAAGCCAGACAGGGGCGAGGACGGCGCGGCCTAGGGGGGCGGCGGGGGGAGCTCTGGGCACCTCCCCGGGGGCGCCCCTGGCCAGGACGGAGGCCTGCGGCGGGCGCTGTCCACCGGGCCATCTGGAGCTGGAAGCTCGTGCGCGGGCGGGGATTGTTGCAACGCCCTCGTGCCGAAGGTCAGCTGCCCTAACCTGCCCCCCCTGCAGCCCTGCTTTGCTTAGCGCGGTCCGCGGCGTCCAATGTCAACGTCTGTGCAAATAGGTGAGCTGCAAAGAGGACACGAGGCGGGCATCTGGCGGAGCAGGAGAAGCAATCGGAGCATCAAGCCTCAGGACACGGGGAAGGGGTGGGCTCCAGAGTGTGCCCGCGGGGAGTCCGCAGCCCGCCCGACTGTCAGTAGTTGCCCCGAGTGTGTCCCCGCCCGGACAGGGCCCCTTGCACCCAGCTCGCGTCCACCAGCACAGGGAGACCCCGAAGCAGGCCACGCACTGTGCGCTGGGGGTTTAGACTCCTAACACGTAACCAGAGCTCCTCACATGTTCCTAACATAGTCATTTTGCACTCAAATGTGGGTTGGGTGAGTCCCGGATGGCACAGCAGGGAAGGTGGGGCCCTGGGTACCGTGGGTCTCTGTCCGGCAAGCAGTGGAAGTACCTTCCCTGCCGCACGGAAGCTGCAGAGTGGGCCTCCCGGCCTCAGGAGAGGAGCCACCTCACCTGTCAAGCGGCTTGGGTCACACGTCGGTAGGGAAGGGTGTTAATGATTATGTCGGATGTTCTGGGGATGATTTACTCCGGGGAGCCCAGCTTGAGTAGGAAAAGCTGCCCCACAAGGATGCTTGTCTGTTTTCAAAAGAACCTTGGCCAGGTACCCATAGATGCTCAGCCACCATCATGGTCTATAACGAGCTCAAAGACACGATTACCACCCCCCCACCACACCGCGGAAGAAGGTTAAAACCACTCCTGACACTTCTAAAGACAAAGGCGTGGGCGCATTGGGAACCCACTGCTTACTACGTTCTTTCTTTTTTTTTTTCTTTTGCTTACGATGTTCTGAGTACATATTAGGTGACTCTGACCAGGGAAATGGATTTTTACAAACGTGACTCCAAGAGTCTGTGGCGAAGGGACAAGGAGCATATTGACATAAGAGGAAGTAACTATAACACAATCGGCAAGGAAAGTACGTTTTTCTAATTGAATTCCAAAGCAGCCTGATAGAAATTAGCAGGAAACTCGCTACTTCGAGAGGACAAAGCACTAACAACAAATCAAATGATTCTTCCTCATTTGTTATTAACATTTTACTTTCCAAGTAGATGTAGGCAGAGCTTACTATTTACTACACATTTCTGGCTAAAACACATGCTCACAAATAGAGGCGAACTGATTTGGATTCTGAATCCAGTCGTTTTTTTTTTTTTTTTTTTTTATTAAAATAGGAAAAGCGCGCGCTCAACGTCTGTGGTGCAGGGAGCCGGAGTCCGGCACCCTTAGTGCTGTTCACTTCCTAACCCAGCAAGGGGGCGCTGACGTCCTGTAGTGTCGTGGGTTTTGGGAAATACGTCCTGCTTTTTTTGAGAGTCTGCGGTTATGAAAGTCACCGGTTGAGTGTGTTTAGCAACGGCCAGCTCGCATCTTCACGCGTGTGCCAGAGGAACGGAGTTCCCGATTCCCGTTGGAGCACATCCTGGCGACCGGTGTGTCGGGACGGCTCGCGAGCCGCGGGGAGACCCCGGCAGCCTGGCTCACCTCATTGTCTTAGGAAAGAGGGACACACTTCCCACCGCCTGCCTTGGTCGGCCTTCTGCGGGAGTAGAAAGCAGAAATGGCAGGAGAAAGAGGAATTTACAGCAAAAGGGGACAATGTTGTTTTAAGGAAAACGTACGCCTTGTATTGCAGCACGTCTTCCTCTGGAATGTTGTTATATTTGTGGCAAAGCTTTTATATGAGATAGAACCAGGCTAATATTTTCATCCCGTAAACCTCGAATTCATGAAATACTATCACTGTGATTTTGCTTGAGAAATCGTCCCTGTGATGTTTGCTGTTTGAAAGCGAAGTGCGGTGCGGGTGGGCCTGCAGGGTAGAGCCGCGCCTGAGCTCAGGGAAGCGCTGGGGGGCAGGTGCGCACAGCCTGGCGGCCACGTGCCCAGCTACACTGCCGTGTGCGGCGCGGGATTTCATGGAACAGAGGCCCGTCCCGGACATGGCCTCACTGCCTGCGGGGCTGGCCTTGGGGTGCCGGGGGTCGCCCCAGCGGAACACCCAGGGAGGCCGGGGGAAGCCGAAGGGTGAGTGGAAGGACAGGGAACAGTGTGTGTCTTATTTCTAAATAGGGGCACCTCATGAAGACAAATGCCAGGGGGCCTGCCATGCCTGGGGACCAACCCCTTTGGTGTTGGGGGCCATTATTTGGAGTTGTAGGCACAAGGTTTGCACCAGTTCCACGAGCAGAAAAGCCACCCCTCTGGGGTCGTGATGTGGGGCGCGACTTGGTGGCAGGCGGAGGGTGAGGGGCAGACCGTCCTGGCTGAGACTGGCCCCTGACGGCTGGCGTGCCAGGGACGGGCCTCTTCCTGCACGGGGTTCCAGAGGTGCGCCCAGCACTGCGAGGGGTGCCTTACTGTTGTTACTCACTTGTGTGTTTGGTGTAGACGTGTTCCCGATGAGCGATCTCTCAGAGGCAAATGAGCCTACGGGGTGTAGGACGACTGTCCGTAATTCTGGTGACATTAACCCTGGCACGAGGACACTTGCACGGACCTGAAGAGCAGCGGTGTTGTCCGGAGACCGCCTCTGTCAGCAGGGGGCCCACTCCGCTCCCCCCCCCCCCCCCCCAGGATGCGCTGGAAACCTGGAGAACCTGGAGACGATGCTCGGGGCACATGTGTCTGAGGCTGTGCCCGAGCTCCCCGACTGTGTCCCATAGCCAAGGCGGTTTCAGGCCGCAGTGCGCTGCACCCCTGCTCGGGCCGCGTGGACGCACAAGTGCTGTGTCGTGTTTGCGCTCGTTTTACTTGCTTTCCTAGCTTCGAAGGCGTCATTTTTGGGCATTAAAAACACTCGCTGTTCTCGGTTTCCCGCCCCTCCGATATGGTGTCCTTGGGAAGGTGAGGGACCGCAAGCAGGGTGCCCGGGCTCCTGCGGCGCCCGCTTTCCTGTGGCTGCTCCCTGCACCTGCCGGCGGGGCCCAGCCTCGCCCCCCCCTGCATCCTGGGCTCGGGGCGGCCCGTGGGGAGCTGCGCTGTGGGCGGGTGCTCGCTCTCCGGAGACCACAGCCAGCCAGGCGCTTGCAAGCTGTCAGCGGGCCGCAGCGCCACGTCCAGGACAGACGTCGCCGCGCGTGCAGGGAGCGTGTTAGCACTTTGGGTTTTCACACCCAGGCCTGGTTGCTGTGAACCCCTGTCCATGTCCGCTTATGCCGAGACGAAATAAACCATCGGAAATGCAGTGCTCCTGAGTGTGCGTGGTTGCTGGCTGTCCCCGGCCCCCGCGGGCGAGCAGTGGTGGGGTGCCCCCTCCCCCGTCCCGTAGGAAACGTGCTCCCTGCAGCGAGGCCCGCCAGCTGACTCCCCCTCTGTGAGCGAGGAGCGTGGGGACTCCCGAGGGTGCTCCGGGCTCCCACGTCTAAGCTCGGGGCTCTCCATCTCCGTCGCCGGTCCCCTGGGCCCGCAGGTTCCGTGCCAGCCACACCTCCCGGGCCTTGGGGCTCCCTTGGCCCCAACCAGCGGGAAGTCCTAGAGCCAAACATTCCCCTTCACAGTCTGCTCTCCCCATGAGCACGGACCTGTGTCACTGTTAATTTGTAGCGTTCTTTAAGAAATTATTTCTATTCCTCTCGAAAATATTGTTTCATAGGGCGGGGGGTGGGGAGGATGCTGCTCAGAGAATTTCCTTAGGCCGTGGGGTGGAGGCTCCCTGGCCCCAGCCTGCATCTGCAGTTTCCTTAGGGCTTTTTCCTCTGCGAAAATAGAATTAAATCTTTTTTTTAAAATTTTTTTTTAATTAAAAAAAATTTTTTTTAATACAATTAAATCTGAACGTTTTCACAGCTGCAGCTTTCCCCTGGGTTTTGGGATTTTGATACTAGATCGGAATGATTTTCTTGGCCTTTCATGTCTTTTAAATTAGACCTAAGGCCACAAAACACATGGGCTTTGCGGGCTGAGGCGATGAACTTCGTAACGGAGCTGGAGGCCGGCGAGGTCACAGGAACAGTTTACGTTGCGAGCCGAAGATTCTCGGCCCGTGAGAAAGGAGGATTTCTTAGAGCCATTTCCGACGGGACATGAGATGTATTTTTGCAAAGGACAGTGTGCGGGGCTCAATCCCTCAGAGACCGCAGGGGCCCCGAGGACCATCCTGGGGGACCCGGTGGCCATGGCCCCGCCCACCGGCGCCAGCACGACGGGGAGCCGGGTGCTGCGGGCCCTGGGCTGGTCCGCTCCCTCCAAGCAGATGCTTCCAAGCATCCCAGCGGCCGGGAGCCAGCAGCTGGCCCCCCCGCCCCCAGAAGCCGCGATGGGCACGGTGCGGGGACGGCGTCAGAGGGTGGGAGGCCATCACCGACAAAACATCCCCAACAGCTGTCATTAACCTCCGTGGAGCTGTCCCCTGCACAGCCGGAACCCTGTCCCGGCTGACGGGTCGTGTGGACCCAGAGCTCCAGGACATGTCACATTGCTTGGTTGCAAACCCCAGATTGAAGCACCTTACGGGGGCTGGCATGGGCAGCACCTGCGCAGGCCCCCGGGGCAGGGCGTCCCACTCCTCCGAGGTAGGACAGCCCCTTCGGGAGCTCCGGGACCTGTAGGAATTCCTGGGCCCCACGTGACATGCCCAGCCAGGATGTCCGGGGCGGGGCTGGGAGTTTGGGGCAACAAGGGGCACAGCTCGGTAGGGTGCTCGTGGGGGGCATGTGCCGCAGCCCAGATGGTGGGATGGTCCCTACAGAGCCCAGGTCCCCGGAGAGCGGGGCCCCTGCCGAGTGTCCCCTGCAGGTGCCCGTCCCGCACCTGTCCTGGCCTCACCTGTGCTGTTACATTCAGTCCCGGAGACGCTGCTCCTCACAAGCCCCGGGTGGGCCTGGGGGGGGGTCTAAGGAGGCGCCCACTTGTGTCCTAGCAGGGAGTCCCCGGAGTTAGCGAGGCTCCAACCTGGGGGCACTGGGCGGAGGGGTCTGGGGGACCTCCTGCACCCGAGGACGCCGTGACCCTTCCTGGCACGTATGGTATGTCTGCTTCTGGCCCTGGGGGAGGGGGCAGGGAAGGAGGCAGCTCCTTATGCTTCCTCCCAAAGCTCCCCCCCACCAGCTCCCCCACCAGCTGCCCTCCAGGCCCCCTACACTCCCCCATCAGCTCCCCCACATGCTCCCCCCACCAGCACCCCTCCCACCAGCACCTCCACCAGGTCACCCCACCACCTACCCCCCACAAGTACCCCCACTGGCTCCCCCTCACCCCTTCACCAGCTCCCCTACAAGCTCCCCCACCACAAGCTCCCACCAGATCCCCCCCAGCTCCCCCCACCACCAGCTCCCCCCTACCGGCTCCCAACACCGGGTCTCCCCCCACCTGCTCCCCTACCAGCTCCCCCACCAGCTCCCCTAGCAGCTCCCCCACCCGCTCCCCCCACCATGGACCCCACGGACACGTCCCCATCGCCCAGAGCCCACAGCCTCCATCGGGTCACGGGTGTCACACGCTCTGTGGCCTGCACACGTGTGTGATCTATACTCCCAGGACAGGGTCCCTCAGAGCCATCTCACTGCCCCAAGTACCCTGTGTGCCCAGCTGCTCGGCCCCTGGCCCCAGCCCCTGGCAGCTCCTTATCTCGTTATTGTGCCCATATCTGCCTTTTCCAGAAGGTCCCAGAGTGGGAGCCCCAGGGTCGGTGGCCCCAGCGTGGTGCTCCGCCCCATGAGGTGCTTCAGGTTGGGGAGCTCACTGCTGCGTGGCCCTAAAGCCTCCCCGTCCCCGCATGAGGCACCTGTGCAAGGGCCCCTTGGCCGCTTCCAGGCTTCGGCAACGATGGATGAGGTGCAGGGGCCGTGTGTACGGGAGTTTGCGATTTGTTTTATTTTAACAGCTGTTTTATTACGATATAGTTTACGACAACCAGATCCGCTCACTTCCAGCGCCCGCTCCCCGGCCTCTGAGGGAATGTGCACGGAGGGTCGCGGTGACGGTGACGGTCCTCCCCGCAGCCGCCCGGCCTCAGCTGCCGACCACACCCCGCAACCACATGCGCCTCGTCCCCGCGGCTCAGGGTCGTCGTGGAAACGGGCAGGTCTGCTCTTCGCCGTCCCGGGCTGCACTCGGTGTCTGCAGGCCCGTCGATGTGGTGCCAAGCAGCCGCCTGGCTGTTTTGTTTGTCGGTGGGTTCCTTTAGGTATGCTTGGAGCAGACGCAGACGTGTGGATGACAAGGGCACCCCGGGGCCGTGCCCGCTGTCCCGGCTGGGAGCCTGGGGACCCTGGAGCCGGTGGCCGCCGTCAGCCCCACGCGGGGACTCCCCAGGTGGCCTGACCTCGCCTTGCTCCTCCTTCCTTTCGCTCCAGGGCCTTGGGGGAAACTGGCCACACGTGGGCAGCCTTGGAAGCACCCCAGGTCCTGCGAAGAAAGGGCGCATGAGCCCAGCCGCACGTAACCCTGGGAGCCCAGGCGGAGGTGACCTCCCGGCCCAGAACATGGCCAGCCGCGCAAGCGTCCTGCCGGCCACCCACTGGGGCACGTCACCGAGCAGCCGGCTATCAATTGGCCACTCTGCGGTTTGGATGGACGCTCTCGCTGATGGGATGCCTGCAGGCAGGTGCCCCGTCGGGCGTCCCAGGGGGCGTGGTACGGTCCCCAAGGTGACACTCAGGGGGCAGGGCCATTTCAGAGCCACTCGACTCCTGCAAATTAGGAAAGCTGTCCTCCCCTGCGGTCCCCGCGGCCCTGCCAGAGCCAGGCCTGACTCGGGCGGCCCCACTGCCCTGCAGGCCCGGACGCAGGCCCCGAGCGGAGGGGACTGTTCCATCGTGACCCGGGGCGGCCTCTTCTTCCAAGTGCCCGAGGGCCTCTCCAAGGGTTGGCTGACTGGTGCTCTGAGCCACGTGGAGCACCGTGTACGGCCCAGGTGTGTTCTGGGGGTGCCGCAGGGAACCCTGCCAGCAGCTCACAGCCTTCCTGGCCCAGTGTCTTGGGCTGAACCCACTGCAGCAGGAAGGTGACATGCGCTCCCTCCCAGGATGGGCCTTGGCAGCCCTGGGCGCGTAGTCACTGCTCTGCACCCCGCGGGGAGTCCGGAGACCTGGGAGGCTCCTGCTGTCGCCTCCGCCTGGGCTGGGAGCACGGGCCAGGCTCTCTGCTGAGCGTCGCCAATCGGTCGGCCATTCCCCGCCGCGGCTGTGTGTCCTGAGGGTCAGGCCTGAGCTCTGGGAGGCCTGGGCCCCCGACCGACGCAGAGCGCGTGCCCACCTGGCATGGGTCCCAGAGGCAGCACGACACGGGGCCGGTGGCTCCACCAGGATCCCCTTGTGCTCCCGTCGGTGGGGATCCTCTTCTTGTCCCCCGGGCCCATCGGAGGCCCTTCTGTGCCCCAACAGCCCCACTCTAGTGTCTTGGAGGCCCCGCCCCCTCCCCGGTGGCCTGGGCACACCCCACTGCCCCTCCCTGGTGGACAGTGCACCCCCGATAACTGCTGCTCTGAGCAGCCCCTGGGCAGTTAGACCTGCATCCCGGCCTCTTGGGGAGCATCTGCCCCCCGGTGCTCCTGTGGCGTCCTCCCGGTGACCGCCCCGACCCCAACTCTGTGTCTGTCCTCCCCGGGGCCCTTCCCTGACCCTGGGCTCCACGTCTGTGCTCCCGGTGACCTTCCCCGACCCTGGCGTCCCAGTGGTGACGGCAGATTTCATTGGCTGCCGCTGGCAGACAGGGGGCCGAGGCCAGTGCATCTGTGCAGAGGGGATGACATTTCCCTGGGCGCCGAGTGGGGAACGCCCAAGAGGGCCGGGCCAGACACGCGCAGGGGGCCGCGTGGCTGCCAGCTGGCAGGGACCTGAGCTGGGACCCACCCTCCACGGGGATGGGGCATGCGTCCTTCCTGATGGTTCTGTCTCAAACCAACGGCCCTGGGGTTCTTGGGGAAGACGTGCCCGCTTGTGTGAGGTGCTCAGACGTCCCTGGGGACAGGAAGCGTTCACGGTTCTGTGTCCTTTCCCATCCAGGCTCCACGCTGGGCCAGGTGTTGGCTGAGCAGAGAATTGTCCTGGCAGCTCCACGCTCTCAGGGGTCTCCCGGGGCCCAGGGCTGTCCCGGGCTCGCAGCTGAGGGGGCCTCCATCTGGGGTCCCGGGGCCCTGGGTTTGGGTGGAGTCCGCGCCTGCCCGGGGCTCCGCAGTGCTCTGGCTGACTGCGCTGGAGACGGAAACCCAAACCCTCCCGGGTCCCTGTAGTGGGCCCCTAACCCGCGTGGTGCCCCTGAAGATGCGTCCTCCGGCCCCGCCCTCGAGCGCGCCAATGCTCTAAAATTTGAGCGGTGATGAGGGAGCTGGGCTCATGCTCACAAACGACCCAAGAGAAAAATGCTTTGACGTATCAGAATACACGGTGTGCCCGTCGCCACCGTCCGGGGGTCCGACGAAGCAATAGTGTGGCCCAGTGGGCTGCTTTTTCCCGGGCTCAGGCCGCGGGCGTCCGGGGGGCACGGGAGCGTCGGGCGCAGAGGGCTGAGTGTCTGTTGTGTGTGTGCGTGTGCAAGTCCTGCGGACAGAGGCCCTTTCTCTCTGCCGGCCTGGCCCTCAATCTCCTCCTGGTCCCCCCTCGGTGGGACGGCGTCCAGGAAGGGACGGGAAGACGCGGCGCTGCAGGAGGTCGAGCCTTGCATAGCAAGGCCTGTCGATCCTCCCGCTTCTGCTCACAGGACTCGTCTCTGCTGCGAGCTTTGCAAGAGGTCAGGGCACAGCCGATTGTGACCGGAGACACGGACGTCTTTGATTCCCGGGCCGGGCCCCGTGTGTCTCCCTCTGTCTCGCTGCCTAGTGACTGCCCCGTGTTTGGCGCCGTTCAGGGGCCCCGTGCCTGGGTTCAGGCCTCAGAGACTCAGGCCGCAGAAGGAGGGACGGTCGGCCTGTGTCCGTGCACATCGTCACTCAAGCAGCCATGGAGGTGAGTGTGTCCTGGGGGAGCCGAAGGGGGAGGAGACTGTGCACAGTGAGGGGCGCAGAGGTGAGGACCCCCCACCCCGGGCAGCAGGAGTGGGGCCAGCACGGCGGGCCGGGGCCTTAGGGTTGGGGAGGCGCCCGAGAAACCCTCCGATGGTTCACCAGTTGGAAGGAACCAGCAGATACAACTCAAAGTGGAGGAATTAAAACATCGCGGCGCTTAATGCAGCTGTGAGGGCGGATGATGCTCAGGCACGCACACACACGCACACATGCCTGCACGGTGGGCGATCGTCATGTGCACACATGCTCGGTGGGCAGCTGTCACTCGTGTACACACACACGCACCCACGCGCACAGTGGATGGATCACAAGCACAGACACACGGCTGACAATCGTCGTGCATGCACACGCGCTCGGGCACATGCACCGTGGACGGATGTCACACACACGCACGTGTGCTCCCAGGGTGCACCCGGCCTGCAGCACGCTGTGCGTTCGTTCCTTACTACACGTGTGCACACAGATGAGAAGCCGCCGCTGGGAGTGCAGAGACCCCGCCGGGGCCGGTGATGGGGCCTGCCTCTCGCCCTGTCGCGGCCCGGGTCTGTCCATCTTCCGCCTCCCGTTCCCAGATGTGCTGCACAGCTCCCGGCGCCCCCAGTATCCGTTAGTTCTGCTCCGTGAGGGGGGGTCTGCCGTGGGTTCCCCAGAGCAACAGACCCCTGCTGGCCTCCCCGCTGCTTCCAGGTCTGTCTGGAACTGGAAGGACCTTGCCCGGAGGAGCGCCGTGCCGCCCCCAATGCCACCACCCGCTGGGGAGCACAGAGCATCACGGTTCGGGGACAAAGGAAATAGGACGTGGAATTAGGGAAATGTCGAAGTATGTAAAGGACACTGCAGCCTCTCTGAAACCAGGGCACGGCCCGGATCTTCGAAACCCTTTTCCATGCATTTAATATCATTTTAAGTAGCGTCACATGCGATACGTGCTTGTGAACTAAGGCACTGATATGCATTTTATTTCCGAAGGTCATACGTGCCATTGCCTGGACGCCCGGAGGCCTAGGGTGACGCATGTTTGTGTTCAGAACCTAAGAGGCGACAGGCCCCCCCGCGCACCGACTCCGATGGGCTCAAGTCACTACCACGAACGAGCGGGTGAGTGCGCTGGGCCGCAGGGACCCCCCTCCCCAGCCTGTGCGTGGAGCCCTGACCGCGTCCCGGGTCAGTTTGTCTGGCTGGAGTCCTGGGCACCTCTGGCAGGAAGACCTGGGGGTTTGGGAAATGCCGCTGCCCTGACTCGAGCGTGGACGTGGGGCCGACGTAGCACACGGTGGCGCAGAGGCCTGAGTCAGCTCAGCACCGGGTTCTGCTGCTGGAAAGATCTGGAGAAGGAGCCAGCTCGCCTGCAGGAAGGATCGAGCGCTGGGACCCGGCCGGGGCCTGGGGGCCGCCCCGGAGCCAATGCTGACTTAGCGCCGGGACGGTGGTGCCCCTGCTTGGGTCACAGAGTGCTTGTGCGTGTGTGTGACATGACGATAAGTGTTGACATATTGTGATCTTTTTTCTGACTTTACATCATTTTATTTGTACGTCAGAAGCAGTTAATGGCTGATGCTTATATTTTTACTGTTTCTACTTTTAAAGCGGGTTCCCTTCCTGACTTGATCATGTCTCGACTCCGTGTCAAGAGGTCAGGGCCGCAGGAGCCCGAGGTCGGGGTTCGGAGCCACAGGAGCCCAAGGTCAGTGTTTGGGGCCGCAGGAGCCTGAGGTCAAGGAGTCAGGGCCGCAGGAGCCCGGTGTCAGGGTTTGGGGGCAACAGGAGCCAGAGGTCGGGGGGTCAGGGGCAGCAGGAGCCTGAGTTTTGGGGGTCAGGGGCCGCCTGAACTGAGATCAAGGGGTCAGGGCTGCAGGAGCCCAAGGTCAAGGGGTCAGGGGCCTGAGAGGCCCGAGATTGGGGGGTCGGGGGCCGCAGGACCCCGAGGTTGGGGTTCAGGGCCACATGAGCCTGAGGTCAAGGAGTCAGTGCCACAGGAGCCCGAGGTCGGGGGGTCGGGGCCACAGGAGCCTGAGGTTGGGGGGTCGGGGGCTGCAGGAGCCCGAGGTTGGGAGGTCAGGGCCGCACCTTCACTGTCTAACGATGACGGGTGAGTCTTGACCTTCGTGTAGCCCTGGGAAGAAACCTCCTTCCCCCCACATCCTCGTGTGCCCGGAAGAGCCTTGGCCGTGTTGTGTCCGAGACGGGACGGCTGTCAGAGGCGCTCGTTAAGGTCTCCGGGGGCAGCAGTGCCCCAGCTTCCTGGGACGGCCGGGGGATGCTGCAGGAACCCCCCGGCAGGCATTTGCAGCCTTCCTCACGCAGAGGCCCCGCCGTCACCACCCGGCCCTCTGCCCTACGAGGGCGCCGCCGTGTCAGCGGCGAGGGCTCTCCGTGCAGCGAGGACGGGAACTGCCCCAGTGACCCTGTCAGGCCAGCGTGGCTCTGGCGTTGGCCCGTCGAGCTGGCATCGCAGCTGACCCGGCCCGCGTGTACACGGCCCGGACCTCCCCCGGGGGCTTGGCCGCCGGCCTGCGCTGGCCTGGACCGTGGCCTGCACCCCGGCCTTGACCCGGGAGCCCCCGTCCCTTGAGGTGGCCGATGACGGCGAGCATCCCACGTCCTGCTCTGCGCCCGTCCACTTGCAGCGTATCGGGGCTTGCACGGGGCTCCCGCCCCCAGACTCCCACTTCACAGACGGGGAGGCCGCGGCCCGGGCGGGCGAGCAGGTGCAGGTGGCTTTGACGCCGGATTAGTGAGGTCGCCAGCCGGGCCCGCAGCCAGTGCCCTTGACGCTCGGTGGCCAGGCCCCAGCGCGGCCTCGCTGTGATGAGTTAATGGCATCGTGGAGATGACTTCCCTCGCGCCGGCCCGTGGCTGTAAATAGAAACCTGTAAATAGAGCCCACGGGATAAAAAAAGGGACTCGTTGAGTTTCTAGGACGTGCCAGGCGCTATTTCAGGCAGACTCGGGCGTGGATGGGAACCCGCTTCTGTCTCCACCCCGGTCCTCGCTCCCGGGCTGCAGCCAGTGTAGAAGAGGGCACACGGGCGCGGCCCCCACATGTGCACAGTCAGGCACGTTGCATGAAGGGGCACGTCTAACGCCGCTTGTTTTCACTGAAGTACAGTCTGCACCGTGCTGTGTGCCGGGCTACGTGCCCCTGAGAGTTCAGGGGATCCAACAGCTCTCCCCGTTGCTCAGTGCGTATCCCGACTCTCACCGGATGTGGGGTCTGCGGCTCTGCCGCAGACCGTTGGAGCCGTCCGCAGCCCGGGTGGTTGGGGCCCCGGGCTTTCCTGTCTGTCCATCCTGTCACTGGCCCGGGAGGACCCGGTGAGGCAGGCAAGAGCTCGTGCCTGCACATGAGGGGCTCCCGACACCCATCTCGAGGACGAGCGCCATGGAGCTCGCGCCATGGAGCTCACGCCCGGGAGAGCGCCCGTGTGACCCGGCTAGGTGCATAGGGCCTCCCGCCAGGTTTCCTAGGATCATGTTTGGATTTACGGAATATGGAAAATCTTCAGGCTCCGTGACGGAGATGTTGAGTAATGCCCAGATGCCAGCCGTCCGGGTGCTGTGATGCGCGGACACGCTCCGCCTTGTCACACTCAGGGTCCTGTTGATGGACAAGTGGACCCGTCGCCGACTGGTCCCTCCCTTCAGCGAGTGGGTACCTGTTCACCTGTGACTCGGTGGGGCTGTGCTTGGCACAACAGCCCATGTCCACAGTCTGGTTGGGGAGGTGGGCCCCGGGCCGCCAACACGGGAATGTGGGGTCTAGACGGGAAGACAGGCGGCCCCAGGGAATGTGGACGGAGAAGCCCACCTGGACTTGGGGGCGGAAAAGGCATCTGAGAAGTTGGTGGAGTCTGAATGGGGGCTAGCGGGAGGGGCGTGGGGCCGCAGGGCGAGGCTCCGGTGGGGGGCGGCCCCAGCACACCCCGCGGGACCGGGGTCGCAGAAGGCCTCGCCAGAGCTGGAGCCCACGGGAGGGGCAGTGTCCAGGAGGGACGGGGCTCGGGGTGGGCGGGCGCAGGAAGGCGTGCAGTGGGGGCTGATGGGGAGCAGCAGGGAGACCCCAAGGCTGGGCCTTGACTCAGGGCGTTTGAGGGTTCACGTGACCACCAGGAGGGGTGGACAGGTGGCTTGGCGTCAAGGCTGGTGCTGCTCGCTGGACGAGGCTGCCTGGGGGCGGACGGGGTGACAGGACAGCGGCACGACGGGTGCCTGGGGGGCGGAGGCCGGGGGCACAGGGTGGTGAGAGGCCCCGGGGCCCCCAGCACGGAGCAAGTCCTCTGGGTGGGTGACACGAGGTCATGGGTGACTCGGAGCTATTTTGGGGCCTGATGTGGCAGGAACGGAAGGCAGGCCGGCGACACAAAGGGCTTGGGGGGTGAACACATGGAAAAAGGTGACGTACACGCCTCGTTCCAAAGTCTTGCTGGAGGACAGGTGGGCGGCTGCAGGGAGGGTGTGGCTGAGGGCGGGGACATGGGGCGTGGAGTGGGGAGCCGGGGCAAGGGAGGCCCATGCAGGTGGGGGGCCGTGGTCCCTGGGCAGGTGTGGGGACCTCTAGACCCCGGGCAGGTGTGGGGGCCGCGGCCCACGGAGGAGCCCCGGGCAGGTGTGGGGACATAATGGTGCAGACAGGAAGTGAGCCCTCATCTCCAGGCGCCGCTCTGTGTGCACCCGAGCTTGACTGCGAGGGACATACAGGCAGGAGTGTCCTTCGAATGTCGCACCCTGTCGTGCTGGTCGGGACCAGCGGCCTGGAGGAAACGTGGTGGGGGTCCGGGTGCGGGGTCGCTCCCTCCTGCCCGGGGCCGACATCTGTGCAGCAACGGTGGCTCGTTCCCCTGGGCCGGGGGCCGGTGCTCCTGAGGCTCAGGGGACAAGCAGGTGCGCGTCCCCCCCTGCCCGGCGGCGGACAGACTCGGCCGCGGAGCGCGGGGTGGGCCAGCAACTCGGGGCTGCCTGCGTCGACCTGAGCTGGGGGTGGTTTTGAGCGCTCAGGAGTCCTGGCGGGTGTCAGGAGCCTGCAAGCGCGGACAGGAATCGGGCACGTGGCCCGGGGTGGCCCGTGGGCTCGGCTGGCTGCGGTGGCCTGTGCTCCCACGCGGTGCCTGCGGCCTTGCCCCTCCACGTGCCCCCAGAGCTGCTGGCTCCTGGGTGGTGGTTGTTGCCGTTTGACACCAGCAATTGCGACGGTGTGAGGGGCATCTCGCAGCCGTGACTTGCATGTCCCTGCTGCTGGGGGATGCTGAGCATCTCCGCGCGTGGCTGCTGGCCGTTTCTAGCTCTCTGGAGAAATGCCTAGTCGGGTCCATTTTAAGAATCAGATTGTTTTTGGTGGAACGACCTTTATTTAAGACCCGATGTGCAGAGGTCCAATATTTTAGGCCGATTACAGTGAGGCTGAGCAGAGGTGGCCGCCGGGCCCTGCAGACTGCTGGAGCCTCTGCACAGGGGGCGCGAGGCCGTCTGCGGGGCCCGGGGGACGGTACCGACGCCCTCCTGGAGGCGATGGGGCGTCATGGCCCCGGAGGCCGTAGGGCGGCAGCTCCCGGGGGGAAGCCGGGCAGGGCCGTGCCCGGTGCACAGGCTGGGGCTGGGGGCGACTCGTGGGCGCGAGCCCCTCACGGCAGCAGGACGCCAGGCCCCCGGGGTCTGGGGAGGAGTGGACACCGTGCAGGCCGGGGAACCATCCAGGAGGCCGGGGAGCCTCCACCAACGCAGGGGCAGGTCCTGGCGAGCGCCGGCCACACGTGTCCCTGGGGGGCGACACGGGGACGCCCACGTTAGAGTTGACGGAGCCCAAGCGACGACCCGCAGCCCCGGCCGTGGGGGCCGGGATGCCCACCCGCATCGCCCTGCGTGGCGCCCTGGGGCCCGGAGACCCGAGGCTCCTTTCTCGCGAGGCCCCCCTTGGTGACGCTACGCGGCCAGGGACAGTCCGCCCACCGGATGGAACTTCCCGGCAACGCGTGAGGCCGTTTCTGCTGCTTCTAAGACAGGATGGAAGCCAGCAGGGCACCCTAAGGACGGTTTTGATGTTTCTGAGATACAAATAGACCTTTCTTTTCCTTTTCCTTTTCCTTTTTAAAGATCCTGTTTATTCACAAGAGACACCCAGAGAGGGAGGGAGAGACGCAGGCAGAGGGAGAGGCAGGCTCCACGCAGGGAGCCCGACGTGGGACTTGATCCCGGGACCCTGGGGTCATGCCCTGGGTCAAAGGCAGCCGCTCCACCGCTGAGCCCCCGGGCGCCCCCCACGTAGATCTTTCTGGACTGAGGGCCACCATGGCCCAGCGCCACGACCTAATGAGGTACGAGGGCCCCTCTGTGCCCCACGGAGTGTACACCATCCTGGGGTCTCGGTGATGCTGTTTCTCCCGAGCACCTTGCAAACTCCAGTCAAGGATTTGGAAATAAAATCACTGGTTGTTCTTTCTTTGCATCAGTCGGGCTCTTCGGGTCACGGGTGTTAGAAACCCTCCCTGCACCAGGGGCTTCCACAAGGAGCGGCCGTGCTGTTGTGCGATGGGGACATGCCTGAGGCCGCTGCACCGTGCGGCTCCGAGCAGACGGGACGGTTGTACGGCCCCGTGTCCTATCAGGTGGCATGTCGGCCACCCGAGTCCTGCAAACCACCACCTCCCGACTAAGCAACCTGCCTTGTGGGGAGAGACCATCTTCTGGAGGCCCCCCACGAACCTCAGGAGGGCTCAGCCCCCCGGGAGGCAGCCCCCGCTGCTCACCCCCAGAGCAGCCGTCCGGGGCAGGGAGCACAGGCCTGACCGCGCCGGGGCCCCTGGCGGTGGCGGGCAAGCCCCTCCCCGTGAGGCCTCGCGGGTCTGCCGGGGGGCGGCCGGTGGTCGTTGTGGGTGCCTGTGGCATCCCCCGGGGGTGCCCACGTCCAGGTGACACGCCGGCTGCTTGCTGTGCTCGGTGCCCATGCAGCCGACGTTTATTAAAGCGAAAGCTGGGCCGGCAGCGTGCGAGCGCGGAGCAGGACTGGACCTCGAGTCCGTGGGCCCTGGTAAGTCAGCCACGCGGCGTCACGGGTGCGGCGAGGCCGAGCAGCTGGCCGGCCGGGCCCTCTGGTCTGAGGCCCGGGCCCCCCCACGGCCCCGGCTCTTGGCGCTACATGCCTGGTTCCGGCCCTTGGCTGTGCCAGGCGGGTGTTATTTATATTTGGACACACGCCGTGCGGAACGACGGATGCGCTGTGGTGATCCGCTTGTTAGGTGCAGCATCTGTGTTAATGACTATAAATAAGATGTAACTTGCCGACCGGGCACGGCTCCCGTCGGAGGGCAGTCCCGCTGCACCAGCCTCGGGAGGAGGCCAGCCAGTGCTTGGGCGGTTTCTGGAACCAGGACAAGACAAAAGCTCCCCCAGCGCAGACCCCGAGCACCCGAGGCCCCCTCCTGCCCCCCGGGACCGGCCGCGTGTCGTGATAAAATGCGCACAAGACTGGAGCAGTTTTCGGACTCCCTGGACGCACTCGCGTAGGCGCCTGGGGGCCTGCAGCTCCGCAGGCTTGGAGAGAGGTCTGGGAACTAGTGTGGCAATGTGCACATGGGTGGGAGGAGAGCCAGGCCCAGCGTGGGGGCTGCCCGACTCCCCGGGCATGGGGTGGCTCAGGACGGGCGCTTGGCACCTTCCGACTTTCATTTTTTCCAACCCGTAGACTTTTCCCTCCTCGGATGGGGCTGATGACTGACGATGCAGGTCGTGAGTTTGGGGCGAGGCCGCCCGTACTATATATAGCGCCTTCCCAGGCCATAAATGGGAGGGAGGGCCGGGCGTCTGGACGGACAAATAGCCTCGCCGTCCTCAGCCGGAGCTGCGTCGGGGCTGAGCCGGGCAAGGCAGGGCTTCTCTCCTCTGGGCCTGTTCCCTTTCTCTCCAGGTAAGTTCTCTTCCCTCCTTGCCTCATCCAGTTTGGGGCCCTGCGAGGAGAGACAGCGAGCGCTGGGGCCGGGCTACCCTGAGGCCCTGAGATGGGGCGGGGGGGGGCGGCGGCTGCAGGCTTCGGGCAGCACGGGGAAGCCGCAGCACCGCCGTCTGGGGTCGCGTCCTGGGGGCCATCCTCATGTGCCGCCGAGGCCCGGGGCGTCTCCGCAGGGCCCGAAGCCCATTCACTGGGGTCGGCAGTTTCACAGGGTCCGAGGCAGGGCCGCCAGGCAGCGGGGTCGCTCCGGCCGGGGGGTTCGTGTCCCCACCGCCGGGCTCCGTGCTCCATGCCAAGCAGAAGCAACACGGGCATCAAAGAGCAGGGGCAGCGGACGTCATTGCAGTGGAGTTTTAAATAAACCAGGTCTGGGTCACCCTTGCAGCGAATTTACGGGGCCTGGGGCTGGGAGCGGGGCCTCCCCGACAGGCCAGCTCCTTACAGAAGTGAGGGGTCCGCGGGGCAATGTGAGGGGGCGGGCTGCTTCCCCACGGCTGGTCATGCAGCCGCGTGGGCCGCGCAGAGCTCTCCGGTCCAGGAAGCTGCACATGATCCTGGGGCTCGATTGAACTTGATCCTGCTGAGGTGTCAGCACAGAAGGACTCAGGCTCCTTGGAAGCCCGGGCGCTCCGGGGCGGCCAGGACAGCCCTGCCCCTGCTGCCACCGCCCGGAAAGGGTATGGGGAGAAGCCCTGCAGGAAGTCCGCTGCCAGCAGTGACACGTCGCCCGAACTGGGTCTGTCACTGATGATGATTTAAGGGGCATTTTGTGCTCAATGACCTTTTCTTTCGGGACGAAGTGGTTTGGGAATAGCTTCGGGGCAACGAGCCTGGGCAGAGCAGGTCCCGGGCCAGGCCAGCTGCGGGGGCCGGGTGCCCCCTTTCTTCCTCTGGAGCAGCTTTCATCCGGCGCGTTCATCGCCCGAGGTCTTTAGCTGCACAAATTGCTGCATCTCTTACCCAGTGGAAGGCGGTGCATCGTGGCTGAGACGTTCCCGTGAGTTACCGTCCTTGGAGGCTTGAAAGCTGGGCTCGGGTGCCTTCGTGGGAAGGGTAGGTGCCAGCCCGTCATGGACGCGTGGCCCCGGTGCTTGAGGACAGGCTGCGTTTCATGTCGGGGGCATCACTCACTGACGTGCGGGAGCCTCCGTGCTGTGGGGGGGCGGGGGACCACGGGGGGGCCGGGCCAGTCAGGAGGGCCGGGGCCGCTGGCTCCGGGCGGGGCGGGTGCCGCTGGGCCACTACCAATTCTGGTTGTTTGATGCTCCGCGCCAAGCACGGCGCCGAGGGGCCCACAGGGTAGGTAGGAGACACTGGCGTTTGGGGTGAGCGAGGTGCGGGGGCTCCCGACCCCATCCCAGGTCTGCTCTCAGCCTCAGCGGTCTTAGAGCCTGAAGGCTGATGGCTCGGGGTGGGCCGGCGCCGTCTGCGGGGTTTTAAGGAACCCCTTCCCCCTCTCTGGCATCGTGTCCCGCCCCCAGGGCAGCAGGGTCCGCGGTAATCCCCAGGGAGCTTTCCACGTTCCGTAATTCTGTGACTCTGGAAGGTCGCTGTCTGGGGACCGTGGCTGTGAGGAGTCTGCGTGGAGGACGTCAAGTGTTTGGCAGGACTGTCTGGTCCGCGCAGGGCTCGGAAGGCTGGGGCGGTGGAGGGTGTAGGTGCGCTGTCCTGGGGCGGGCCTGTCGCCCTCCCACCGTCCCTGGTGCGGGGGCCTTGCCTCAGGCTCCTTTTTGATGATTCTCGTGTAAACACCAAGAGGAAAGCGGAGCTCCGCTGGGAATCCCTTTGCCCTGTACCCGGAGGTCGGTGATCACGGACATTTAGGAATCCCATCCGTGCACATGTCAGAGGCTCCCTTGGCCCCGTAAGCCGTGCCGCGTTCCCTGTGGGTGGACGTCGGCCCCACTGCCTCACTGCCCCGCATTCTGACCCACCCTGCAGGACGGATCTCAGCCGTTCCTTGTTTCCAGACACTTTCGTCAAAATGTGCCTCCTGGCCCGCGTCCCCCGCTTCCTGTGGCCTCGGCCCTGCTCCCCGCCCTCCCCAGCCCTGCGAGTCTACACGTAACCTGTGAGGTGCAACTTTAGAGGATTGGATCGGAGCAGTGTCCTGGGGATAGGTTCCCTGTCCAGCTCCCCCTTGCCAGCCGAGGCCGACCCCCAGAGCCCCGCTGTCGGGCCAGAGCGACCTCTGGTTAAGTGTTCGGGTCTCTGGAGCCCCTGTGTTTTCCTGCCTCCCACCTGTGCCCCAGGGGTGCCTGCCCCTGCCCGTTTCCACCTGTCAGCCTGTCCGTCGTCAAGGCTGTTCTCCAGTGTCACCTGCTCCAGGCGACCCCACTTGGCTGCCCTCTCCTGTTACATGTGCCTCCTGCGCGCTTCCCTCTGCTCTTATCTTGTATTCTAAGTATTTGTTTACGTCTCTAATCTGTGTTTTATTTTTATCCTTATCACTCACATTGCTTTCCGTTGAGCAAGCTGCATAGTCTATAAATATTTGTTGACGCACAATGAAAAGAAACATATAGCCCAATCTTCTGATTCCATAGAGGCAAACGGAAAATGGCAACCGGTCCAGGGAACTTACTAGGCCTCCAGACTCCTAGCCTCACATTATTTTCACTTATATAATCTTTCTTCCATCCCCCCGCCCTGCTCACCCCTGACCCCAAATGAGTTTTTACCAATCGAAGTTGATTTTCCCCTTCGGAACAAGTTGCAGTGGTGGCGTAGACATTGCGGGAGCAGGACGGCCTCTAGGAGGGAGCTCAGCACCGCCTGACACCATCTTTGCTCATAGGTGTGCACGAAGATGTCTATTGTCACAGTGCCCTTCTACCAAAAGCGACACAAGCACTTCGACCAGTCGTACCGCAATGTTCAGACAAGGTACCTTCTGGACGAGTATGCTGCGAAAAAGTGAGTTCAAATTCAGCGGTTGGATCTGTAGAGCTTTGATTGTGGGCCTCTGGCATTAAAGCAGCTTTTCCCAGTCCTCGGGAAACCGGTTTGGGGAGGGTCAGGGACGGCATGCTCCTAGCGCCAGAGGGGAAATCTGGCTCTCCTGGCTGCACAGCAAACTCCGTGTGGAGCGTCTTAGGCAACCCAGTGGATCCTGGTAGATCCAGTGGATCCCAGTGAATCTTAGTGGATCTTGGTGGATCCTGGTAGATGCTGGTGGATCCCAGTGGATCCTGCTGGATCCTAGTGGATCCCAGCGAATCTTGGTGGATCTTGGTGGATCCTGGTAGATCCCACTGAATCTTAGTGGATCCTGGTAGATCCCAGCGGATCTTGGTGGATCCTGGTAGATCCTGGTGGATCTTGGTGGATCCTGGTAGATCCTGGTGGATCTTGTTAGATCCTGATGGATCACAGTGGATCCTGGTAGATCCCAGGGAATCCCAGTAGACAGGCTCTGAGCCTCTCATTTAGATGATAAAGTCAGAGACTTTTTAACAAATGTTTCTTGACTTTGCTGCTCCTCATACATCTTTTTTTTTTACAAAGATTTTATTTATTTATTCATGAGAGACACACACAGAGAGAGAGAGAGAGAGGCAGAGACACAGACAGAGGGAGAAGCAGGCTCCATGCAGGGAGCCCCACGCAGGACTCGATCCTGGGTCTACAGGATCAGGCCCTGGGCTGAAGGCAGGCACCAAACCGCTGAGCCACCCAGGGATCCCCCCTTTATACATCTTTCAGAACTAGGACCTGAAACGCCACCAAAACAGAAGGGCACTGAGAAGGGGCAGTGAGAGAGGAGCTCGTGGGGGCAAAGGAAAGATCACTGGAGCAAATGTCAGTAGTTTTGCTGCAATCATAATAAATATAGCGATAAGGTCAACACATTCAGGCCTCGGGGCTGGTGTGAAGCCACAGGTCTTCGGCCAGCTTCTGAAGCACGGCGCTCTGGGGGACGTGCCCCACACACCCGTGGTCTGTGCTGATGGACAGAAGATGCTGCTGGGCGTGCCGAGCCGTGGCCAGGGGAGCTTGTGCGTGTCACCAGCACCCTATATTTAGACCTGCCTATGGCCCTTGTGTTGCCTCCCCGTTGCAAACAGCCAACCCCGCACAGCCCTCCCAGCAGCCTCTGGGAGCCTCAAATCCCTGGAGATATATATAATCGTGGCATTAGGCCAGGAGGCACCCGAGGGCACGGACGGAGAGTGGCAAGGGGAGGAGAGGTGCTCCTGTGTGAAGGGGCCCCTCCGAGGACGCGTGTGTGCAGGTGGGGGCAGCGCCTGCGCAGGGGCGTACACACGAGCTTGTGTGCTCCGGGAGGTGTGAACACTGTGTTTCTGCACCCACGTGTGCCGTGCTCACTCGTGGTCGTGTGGCTGCACGTTTCAAGGCACAGGAGAAAGGTGGTGCGTGTGTTGGGATAAGTCCGCACACGTCTCTAACACGCGTGACCATCTCCGTGATGGCCCAGGCACACCTCCAGCCAGTCGTCTTCCCAGAAGTCTCTCTCTCAGAAGTCGTCTTCCCAGAGAGTGTCGGACCAGGGATCATTTGCAGCGACCACCTGCAGTATCTGCGCAAAGCGGGTGAGCACCGCGCAGGAGGAGGAGGAGGAGCACGAGAAGAAGAGGAGGTGAGACTGTCCTCCTCCCGCGCGCCCAGCGCAGAGCCCGGGGCGTCAGGGCACCGGGGCCAGGGGCGGGAAGGATCCGAGGCCACGGAAGGGCCGGTGCCACGCGGGGAGCCTGGGGCTGCGCGGGCCTCTCGTGATGGTGAAGGTGCCCTGCAGGGGTCCCGGGGTCGGGGAGTGCTGCAGGCTGGCTGCTGGCTGCCCTCTGCTCCTTCCAGCTCCTTCCGGCAGCAGACCCCGGCACGCCGTGTCTGTCCCGTGCTGTCCCCGCGGAACGGGAGGGCCCCCGACAGCGTCAAGTTAACGTGGGGTTCCCACCGGCCGCTGTCTCGCCGCGAGCGCCCAACTGGGAGGGCCGGGAGGGGGACAGCGGCGAAGGCCCCGCACGGGCCGAGGCTGGCGGGCAGTGCGCTCCGCGCACGGGGCCGGCCACAGGGAGGACAGGGACTACTGAGGACGCGAGTCTTCCCGTTGCTTCCCGATCACGGAGAAGCAGGTGCAGGCTTACAGGACAGAACAGCTCAGCCCCGTGAAAGCCCCTGCTGTCCTACCTGTGCTCGGTTCCCCTACTCCCCTCACTGTTTCTAGAAAGTTTTCTCTATCGTCTGACACACTTAAAGCCTGAGGGAGGAAGCTGAGGGTTTGGTGGACGGGCTTCATTTTGAACCCTGAGCTGTGACTGAAGGGATCTGAGTGACAGGAATGTGCAGCCGAAAGGACCAGCCTTGCTTTGGTCAACCTTGAACGACCTTTCAAACGCTTTCTGGGAATTTTGAGGGCAAATTTTATGGCAAAGTAAAGATTTCTTTTGTGAGAGAATCACTTCACAATGGGCACCTTACCCAAATCTGGATTTTCTGGTGCTGGGGTATTTAAAAAAAAAAATGGTTCTATGTTTATTTAGGGTTTGGGCAGGAGTAGTGGGAAGACTGGACCTTTTTGTATAATTTTATCAGCTTTTCCTTCTTGTGATCTTGAACATGTCCCAGAAACTTCCTGTGCCTCCATTTGCACAGGAGGGAGTGGAGGGAAGTGGTGCTAACTGCGGAGGTTGGGGAGAGGGTGCCGTGACTCCCGTGGTCTTGGCACGGGATAGTCCTCGCACAAAGCCTCCCTCATTCCCGCCAGGCTGGGCCCCGAGGCCGGCAGCTGAGCAGCGGGTAGGGCGTCCGCCTGCGTGTCGGGCTCGTCCGGTTCCTCACCTCCCGTGGCAGATGCTGGTTTAACGTAGGGGACGAATCGGTCCTTCTCGAAAGATGAATCCGTGGCTCCGTGGGTGGGTCCGTTTGAATTACTGCTACGTCTTCGTGTAAAATAAAAACCAAGGAGGCGTCGGCGAGTCCCAAGATCCCAGCATGGCCTCCTGGAGGCGGCGCAGACCCAAAACACCGCTTTGGGGCCTTTCCTCCTTCCCAGCGAGAGCCAGGCCTCTGTGTGGCGTGCCCGGGCCATCCGCGGCCTTGTGCCCCCGGGTCCATGTGTGAGGCAGACAGTGGGCAGGAGGGGCCCAGGCAGGCACGGTGGCGTTGGGGCACTAGAGTGCACTCCGGCCGGGTGGACGGCACCTCGTTGTCCACCATTACAGGTCGAAGAAGCCCGATTTTGTATCTAATCCTTTTTACTCTCCTGGAGCGCGGAGGGCAGCTCCCCCGGGGGCCCAGCGTGGGTCCCACTTGAGGAGCGCCTGGGGACAGCGTGTGCGGCACCCGGGCCGTCTGTGCCTCCATGCCCCTCTGCGGCCCTGGGAACAGCGTAGCCTCTCCACCCCTGCAGGTACCAGTCCCTGGTGGCTTCTTACGGAGAAGCCAAGCGGGAGCGTTTCCTCCGGGAGCTGGCCGAGATGGAGGAAAACGTGCACCTGGCGCGCTCACAGGCCCAGGACAAGCTGGACAAATACGCCATTCAGGAGATGGTACGGGGATCTCCACGGCTCCCGGAGACGCGTGGCGCTGTCGTGGTGGTCTCACGGCGTGCGTGTGGCCTGCCGGCACAGAGCCTCGCTCACCCGTCACGCGGCTGCTTCCCACGGTGCACTGACCTCTGCTTGCTTCCCGGGACAGGTGGAGGACAAGCTGGCCGGGGACAGGCACTCGTACCTGGAGCGGATGCGCAGGGCCCCTGAGATCCTGGTGCGCCTGAGGTCCCACACCGTCTGGGAGAGGATGTCTGTGAAGCTGTGCTTCACCGTGCAAGGCTTTCCCACCCCCGTGGTGCAGTGGTGAGTGTGCGCTTCTCTGTCCCCGGGGTCCTAGGAGGGCCACGCGGTACTTTCTCCCGAGGACCTGGTAACAGTTGGTGCAACATGCGGGTGCAGAAGACCCACGTGAAGGAAACGCACGGCACACACCACATTCCTTGTCCACCTCGTGTGCATCTCCATGGGGGGCAGGTTTACGCTCCCGTGTGTCCACTCCCAGCACCCGCCGGCACTTCTGCTTTAGCGAAATTAACTCAGCTGAGTTTTTAGAGGATTTTCATGTAAGAACAAGTTCCTCCAGATGCTCTGGGTTTACATGAGGGGCTCTTTCAAGTCTTGGAAGACCCGCGGGGGGAGGCCTGAGCAGCACGCTGTGGGACCGCGTGCGGTGCTGCGGCTGAGCCAACCTGGTGACGTCAAGAACCAAGAGCCCAGGCCGCAGACCCTCTGTGTTTGTCCGTGTGTTGCATACATGTTTGTTTCCCCACTTGCTAGGAGTGATATTAACATTACCAAAGTCTGTAGCTTGCTGCCCAAACCCAACACATTTTGCTCAAAACCCGATTGGGGCCCTCAGTCCGGATCAGAAGATTAGCGCCGGGCTGTGTGGCTGTTTGCCCGGCAGGCTGGGGAGGCAGAGGTCCGTGGATCCCAGACCCCAGGGAGACGAGGTCCTGCTGTCCTGGTGGGGCGGGGAGGCCAGCTTCCTGCAGTCGGAGTCGGGATCCAGCACGCTTTGATCCTCTGGACTCTCCAGAGAGGCTGGCCTGGGACCTGCTAACACTGGCAACTTTTTTTCTTGGGTAACGATTTATCCCCAATTCCTCATGAAGCCCAGGGCGGCGTCTGGCCCTCCCTGTCATAGGTTGGGAGCGGCCCAGTGAGGCCGAGGTCTGCAAGTGCTGCTCTCTCCTGCACATCGGGCAGACGAGCCCGCGGGCCCAGGTCCTGGAAGGGGCGCTCGCAGGCACAGAGCGAGCCTTACCGGGGAGCCGCAAGGAGGCCTGGGACAAGACGCAGACTCCACTCTGCCCGTGGCCTGAGAGGAGGGTTTCCCTCGTGCAGGTACAAGGACGGGAGTTTGATCTGCCAAGCAGGAGAGCCGGGGAAGTACAGGATCGAGAGCAAGTACGGCGTGCACACGCTGGAGATCAACAGGTACGGGCTGGGCGGGCCTGGCGGGCGGGCCCGGAGCTCAGGGCGCCCCAGATCCCCGGGTTCCCGGGACTCCGCTGGTGTTTCTGGGTTAGTCTGTGGGAGGAGCTACCTTTGTCGTGCTCCGTGTGGGGTCCCAGGGGCTCTTCCAGCCTCCAGGCAGAGGGAGAAGCAGGCTCCATGCAGGGAGCCTGACGGGGGACTCGATCCCGGGACCCCGGGGTCACGCCCTGGGCTGAAGGCGGCGCTAAACCGCTGAGCCCTGGGCTGCCCAGATTTGTCATTTTTAACCAAAGGAAGATGCTGCATGTCTTTCCCTGTTTCCTTGTAGACACAGATTTTATTTCTCAAGGAGACCGTGGCACCCTGCAGGGCGCCCCTTCCCCAGCACACCCACCCCTCCCGCGGCCCGGCTGTGGCCCTCAGGTCAGGGGGCCCCGCAGGGACCCGAGGAGGGACCGTCGGGGTCGCGCAGCCACAGAGGCCTGGCCTCGGAGCCCTATCTGCCGCGTCCCTCATGACTTCGCACGGGTCACTAACTCCTCCCGAATCGTGATATTTTCATCTGAGAATCACTATCAACAGGGAGATGATAAAAACGTCACCCCTATCGGCGTCACGGGAAGCACCGTGAGGAGGCAACCAGGCCACGCAGATTTTGGCCTGTTCCATCAACGCGTGTGTGCGGGTGCAAGTGGCACGGGCTTTCCAGGAGGGGGGAGGGAAGCTGGCGCAGGCAAGCAACCGGTAAGATGTCGACGCACAACTTCACCGAGTGCTTCACCGCTGACGAGCAGAGCAGCCACATCCCCAGGGGGCTCGGTTCACTTAGAGGAAAAATAATCCGCAGTAAAATAATTCTCGGTGGAGACGCGCCCCGGGCTGCGGACAAGTCACAGCTCGACCGGCAGAGCCCGCGGCTTCTCCCGATGTGCTTTCACCCACGGGAGTCTTTCCCTTTCTAGGAACACCTTCCAGTGGGTTCTGTGAAGGAAAAGGTCAGGCCGACGAGCTGCATCCCGAGACCCCTGGGAAGGAAGTGGGGTGTGCACCCCAGGAAGGAGAGGGCGGGGGCCAGGCGGGGAGGCCAGGAGGAGGCCAGACCCGCTGCACAGATGTGGTGGGGTGGGGGTGAGCCTGGCGACCGGGTTCACTGGGTGGTGAGGTGCCTGCTGGGCCCTGGGGGGTGCCCTGAGCTGACCTAGGAGGGTCCCTGCTGGGCCCTGGGGGGGGCCCTGAGCTGACCTAGGAGGGTCCCTGCTGGGCCTTGGGGAGGGGGTGGCCCTGAGTTGACCTAGGAGGGTCCCTGCTGGGCCCTGGGGAGGGGAGGGCTCTGAGCTGACCTAGGAGGGTCCTTGCTGGGCCCTGGGGGGGAGGGGCCCTGAGCTGACCTAGGAGGGTCCCTGATGGGCCCTGGGGGGGACCCTGAGCTGACCTAGGAGGGTTCCTGTTCCAAGGTGGGGCTGGGGTGAGGTTCAGAGCCTGACCCCGTTGGCCCAGGGGAGGCGGCCAGCCCCCACCCCACCCGCAGGAAGTCCCTCAGACCTCTCTGTGCTTTTCCTCCTCACACTCACTGGTTCTACCGCTGCCTCCTGCTGGTTCCTCAGCTTCGGACTTGGGGCCGGCGCCAGGCCTGAGCCCCCCGTGCTGCCCCTGTGCCTCCCCCAGGACGGCAGCTGCTCGGGTGGGGCCAGCCCCTGCACCAGGCTCAGGGCCTCCCCTCCCCACCTGGCCTGGCAGGTTCCCTGTCACCAGAGCCGTCACCTCCCCTGCACATTGCTCACGGCAGGTGTTACCACCTCATGATGTGGCTGAAACTTTGTGACAAGTTATTATCCTGCCTTTTCTGGGTAAATTGGAGGCTCTTTCAAAAAGCTGGAGGGCCTGGCGTCTGGGCCTCCTGGTGCTGTTTACTGAGAACCTACTGTGGGTCAGGAGCAGGTCCGGATGCTTGAGAACAGGCCCCAAACCCAGGTCTTTGAGGTCTTACCACCCGGCATAAGGAGCTGAGCCGGAAGCACAGGAATACAGTGAGCCCCACGGTAAATCAGGAGGCCGTGGTCGCAGGCGTGGGGGCTGTGGGGGGATGAGCCCTGGGCCTCAGGGTGGGCTGGGGGGGTGAGCCCGGGTCAGGGCCTAGTGGGGGCGGGGGGGGGGGGCGGTGAGCCCGGGTCAGGGCCTCGGGGTGGGCTGGCGGGGTGAGCCCCGGGTCAGGGCCTAGTGGGGGCGGGGGGGGGGGGGCGGTGAGCCCGGGTCAGGGCCTCAGGGTGGGCTGGGGGGGTGAGCCCAGGTCAGGGCCTAGTGGGGGCGGGGGGGGGGCAGTGAGCCCGGGTCAGGGCCTCAGGGTGGGCTGGGGGGGTGAGCCCCGGGTCAGGGCCTAGTGGGGGCGGGGGGGGGGTGAGCCCGGGTCAGGGCCTCAGGGTGGGCTGGGGGGGGTGAGCCCAGGTCAGGGCCTAGTGGGGGCGGGGGGGGGGTGAGCCCAGGTCAGGGCCTCAGGGTGGGCTGGGGGGGTGAGCCCAGGTCAGGGCCTCAGGGTGGGCTGGGGGGGATGAGCCCGGGTCAGGGCCTCAGGGTGGGGCTGGGGGGAGTGAGCCCCGGGTCAGGGCCTAGTGGGGGCGGGGGGGGGTGAGCCCGGGTCAGGGCCTCAGGGTGGGCTGGGGGGTGAGCCCAGGGTCAGGGCCTAGTGGGGGGCGGGGGGGAGGCGGTGGAGCCCGGGTCAGGGCCTCGGGTGGGCTGGGGGGGTGAGCCCCGGGTCAGGGCCTAGTGGGGGCGGGGGGGGGTGAGCCCGGTCAGGGCCTCAGGTGGGCTGGGGGGGTGAGCCCAGGTCAGGGCCTCAGGGTGGGCTGGGGGGGATGAGCCCGGTCAGGGCCTCAGGGTGGGCTGGGGGGGATGAGCCCGGGTCAGGGCCTCAGGGTGGGCTGGGGGGGATGAGCCCGGGTCAGGGCCTAGGGTGGGCTGGGGGGAGTGAGCCCCGGGTCAGGGCCTAGTGGGGGCGGGGGGGGGTGAGCCCGGGTCAGGGCCTCAGGGTGGGCTGGGGGGGTGAGCCCGGGTCAGGGCCTCAGGGTGGGCTGGGGGGGTGAGCCCGGGTCAGGGCCTCAGGGTGGGCTGGGGGAGTGAGCCCCGGGTCAGGGCCTAGTGGGGGCGGGGGGGGGGGTGAGCCCGGGTCAGGGCCTCAGGGTGGGCTGGGGGGGTGAGCCCAGGTCAGGGCCTAGTGGGGGCGGGGGGGGGCAGTGAGCCCGGGTCAGGGCCTCGGGGTGGGCTGGGGGGGTGAGCCCCGGGTCAGGGCCTAGTGGGGGCGGGGGGGGGTGAGCCCAGGTCAGGGCCTCAGGGTGGGCTGGGGGGGATGAGCCCGGGTCAGGGCCTCAGGGTGGGCTGGGGGAGTGAGCCCCGGGTCAGGGCCTAGTGGGGGCGGGGGGGCGGGGGTGAGCCCGGGTCAGGGCCTCAGGGTGGGCTGGGGGGGTGAGCCCGGGTCAGGGCCTCAGGGTGGGCTGGGGGAGTGAGCCCCGGGTCAGGGCCTAGTGGGGGCGGGGGGGCGGTGAGCCCGGGTCAGGGCCTCAGGGTGGGCTGGGGGAGTGAGCCCCGGGTCAGGGCCTAGTGGGGGCGGGGGGGGGGTGAGCCCGGGTCAGGGCCTCAGGGTGGGCTGAGGGGGTGAGCCCTGGGTCAGGGCCTAGTGGGGGCGGGGGGGGGTGAGCCCGGGTCAGGGCCTAGTGGGGGCGGGGGGGGGGTGAGCCCGGGTCAGGGCCTCAGGGTGGGCTGGGGGAGTGAGCCCCGGGTCAGGGCCTAGTGGGGGCGGGGGGGGCTGAGCCCGGGTCAGGGCCTCAGGGTGGGCTGAGGGGGTGAGCCCTGGGTCAGGGCCTAGTGGGGGCGGGGGGGGTGAGCCCGGGTCAGGGCCTCAGGGTGGGCTGGGGGGGTGAGCCCTGGGTCAGGGCCTGCAGGCTGTGCAGGGAGAGGCGGGGGGCAGGTTGGGCTGCCGGGCAGGGGCGCCCCAGACGAGGCCGGGTGGAGGCTGCGGGTCTGGGCCCACGCGTGTGCCGGGCCGGGGGTCCTCGCCGTGGGGTTGGGCCGCCCTGGCCCTGGCTGAGGCCTCTGAGAAGGAGGTTGTCTCCTCCGTTTCCCACGCCTGCGGGATCTGAGGGCCTGGAAGCCCCGTGTGGGAGAGCGTTGCCCTCGGCGTGGAGGCTGCGCCCGCGGCCACAGCTGTGTGTCCCCCTAGTGCAGGGCCGTTGGGTCCCGCGGGTCAGCTGGGGTCTCAGCGGGGCGCCCGGGCAGCCGCGGCAGGGACTCCACTCCCCGGCGTCAAGTATGAAGCGTTTCCCTTAGTCGTGGGGTGGTCGCCGGCCCTGAACCCCGTGGGCGTGGGCTGCATCTGGGGCCACAATGCCGTGGGGCGCGGCTCGGCCCGGCCTGGCACTTGCGTGTCCCCGACCCGGCAGCGGCTGCCGGGGGCGGGGGGCTCCCTGGGCTCAGCTGTTCATACCGCAGTGCTGAGTGGCCGTCATTCGATCCAGGCAGCCGGGCGGCGTGGAATGTGCTGGCCGTGCCCCGGGCCGCGCGGGAGCGGGGGGGGGGGGGGGGGGGGCCCTTCCTGCTGCCGCCGGGGGTGACGTGAGCTCCGGGAATACTCCCTGGCCGCCTCCTGGATTCTTCAGGTGCTTGTGACCCCGAGCCACCCGCCCTATAGGCTCCCGGCATCATCCCGGGCCTGCGTCTCCCCGGGCTGGATGTGCTCCTGCCGAGCGGCCCCTGGGCTGCTGCCCGTGCCCCTGCCCTGGCCACAGCTGTCGGGCCCGCTCAACGCCCCGTCCAGGGGGACGCTGGGCCGCACCAGGCCAGGCCCCAAGCCCCTGACACGTGTCCCAGTCTCTTTCACGGGGACCCCACGGTGTGCGTTTGTCCCATTCAGGCCGCGTGTGGGGACCCCGAGACGCAGAGGTGCCTGTGGGCTCTTCACAGACCGAGGCCCCTGCTCGCCGGGAACCCATCCTAGGGAACACGAGGCCTCCCAGTCACCCGGGGGCCATGTCTCTGGGCGCGGCCTGGGGGGTGGAGAGGGACCGGGTCCTGCTGGGCCGTGGGAGGCCCCTGGGTCCCCAGGCTCCCCCGAGATGCAGTTCTGAGTGGGGTGCGGTCTCCTCACACCCCGCATGCCTGCCGGCCCCCGTGTGCTTCGCGTCTGCACCAGCGTCCCGGTCCCGTCACCTGCTCAGGGGGCACAGGGCCAGGCGGGTGCGCTTGCTTATGATCCGAGTGAGGCCCGGTGCGTGTCGGGGAGCAGAGAACACGCACAAGCCGTGAGACGGGGTGACTGTCCCCGAGCCCCGGTCAGGCCCCCCACCGGGTCAGGGCTCCCCACTGGGTCAGACCCCCCCCAAGGGTCAGGCCCCCTCCCCCTGATCAGGCCCCCACCTGGTCAGGCTCCCCCATCCCATCAGGCTCACCCCCCGTCAGGCCTCCACCCCCGTCAGCCCCCCCGCGGGCACCCGGGCATCTGGGTGATTGCAGAAGTCAGTGGGTCTGAGTGGGGCCCGTGCGCCCGACGCCCCAAGGACACCGCCCTCCTCTCGTGGGTGATGGCACGGAGCAGGGCACAGGCACCCCGAGCACAGGGCAGGGTCCAGCTCCCCGGTGCAGCCCTGTCCGCCCGCTAAGTCCTAGGTGCTAAGAGTCCTGTGGTGCTCACGTGCGAGCCGGCTCTGCCCGGATCATTCTCCACTGGAGCAGCCGCTCCAGGTCTTGGGGTAGACGCTCCGGGTGGGGGCCGACTCCGCCCGGACTCCCGCGCCCCTGGCTCCCCGGTCCCCACCCTGCCCCTTCGGCCCTGCTCTGCAGACACCGCTGGGTGCACGCGGGCGAGGGAACTGTTGGCACTGCAGGTGGGAAGGGGCGCAAGTGCAGGATCCCCCAGACGCCGCGTCCGGGCCCTGGCTCCTCGGGGCACCGTGAGCTTTGGTTCAACCCCAAGCCTCCAGTAAACCTCCTGTTTCCCGAGAGTGGGATTTTCCGTGTTACTTCGTCCCGGATGGATGTGGTTCCGATGCCGCTTCCCGGGTGGCCAGGGGATGGCGGACGCCGGCTTTGTGCGCCTCGTGCACCACACGCCCCAGGGGTCACTGCCCCCCCGCCGGGTGCAGGGCGGTGCTCCTCTCCTGGGGCGCTGGAGGCCGTTGCTCAAAGGCCCCAACCCACCTGCCAGACAGCACCCGGCGTTTAGTGGAAGCTCCTGCTCCTCATCCGGGGTCCCCACCGCGGGGTCCGGGGGCCGTCAGTCACGGCCAGGAAGTGAGCTCCCACGTCTGCAGGGTGGTTTGGGGCCGGGCTGCGCAGGGGCTCCACCCGGGGTCGCGGGGTCAGCTGGCTGCAGGCGCCGGGTCTCTCCGGAGGGACACGCACCCTCCCCGTGGGTGCTGCCTGCGATGGGCGCAGCTCGGACACCTCAGGGCACCGCCGGGTGACCGTGAGCTTTGGGGTTGGGCCGTAGTGTCCCGTGCACACTCGGAGTCCCCGTTGGGGGGGGAGGATTCCCTGGATGTGGAGGTGACAGGCGCCCCCTTGGCCCCTACAGCCGGGAAGGCGGCCCAGTTGGGGTGGCCTGCGGGGAGCCCAGGCCACCTGGACGGCGGCAGCTTTCAGGAGAGCCGCGAGCGTCTGCAGGGCGGAGGGAGGCCAGGCCGGGCCGCAGCAGACCCGCGTCTATATAACCCCCTTCCCAGGGTGGACCCTGTGTCCGTCCTATGTCACCCCCGACAGAGCGTCGAGGCCACACACGGGGCTTTGGAGGACTGTGCTCGGATCCGGGGGACCCGGGCCCTTCCAGACGGCCGGGCCTGAGGACGCCACCTCCCTTTCTCTCCCCCAGGGCAAACTTCGATGACACCGCGACCTACTCGGCCGTGGCCACCAACGGGTACGGGCAGGTATCAACCAACGCCGCCGTGGTGGTGAGACGTGAGTGGTCCTCAGGGGGCGGGGGGCGCCCCCCACAGCCCCCACGACCGCCGCCGCCCGCGCCGCTCACCCACCTGTCCCACAGGGTTCCACGGAGACGAGGAGCCGCTCCGCTCGGTGGGACTCCCCATCGGACGTAAGTCACCGTTCCCCCCTCGCTCCGAGAACCTGCAGGGGACGTTACTTCCTGGGGGTCCAGCCTTTCCTTAAGTCCCGTTTCCAAAGTCCCTGCAAGTCCTTCCTGGCCGGGCGAGTGCGGCGACAGTTCCAGGGCCAGGGGAGCCTGGGGCCCATCACCCCTCTCCCCGCTGTGTGCGCCCCAAAGCACAGGTGACCCCGTGCAGCCGCCCCGTGAGGGGGAAGCCGGGTGACGCGCGTCGGGTGAGCGGGGACACGTCGCCGTGCTGTAGCCTCTCGGGACCAGGACTTGGTGCACAGCCTGGCGCCGGGGCTGTTGGATGGTCTGGGCACGCGGCTCAGGGCGGAGCTATGGTGGTGGTGATTCGGGGTCCAGATGTCGCAGGTCCGGGTTGGTGACGGAAGCGCTGACCCCGGGCCTGCGGGGGAACCGGCGGCGCCCCTGGCACCGGCACCCTGTCAGCCGTCGGCCCGTCTGCGCCCGTTGTGGGGTTGTCCCGGGTCCCACGCTTGCGGCTCCTGCAGGAGCTCGGACGGGCGCGCGGGCCGAGTTGGGTGACCCCTGCCTGCTGCTGGGAGGCGGGGCGTCGGGAGCTGAGGGCAGTGCTGGCAGAGGGGACACCAGCCCCGGAGGTTCCCGCTCCGACAAAGAGCTCCCCGCGACGCTCGTGTTTCCCAATCGTAGATTTTTTTTTCTGTTAAGACTTTCCTGCATTTTCTTCTGGAAGCTTCTCCTTCCCTGCTAAACATCATATTTTTGAGACTTACTTTTGGTGCTGGGGGCCTGCGCCTGATCGGGTGCCGGTGCATGCGGCTGATCAGGTGCCGGGCCTGCACCGGAATCGCGCGCACCGGTGTGTGCGGCCCTGACGTGGGAGCCCGCCCCGCCCCAGCGCCCCCGCACACCTGTGCCCCTGGGCAGGCCTCAGTGTCTCGCAGTGGGGGCGGCCGAGGTCACCTGTCGGCCCAGCGGGCAGCCGTCTTCCTGGGGCCGAGCCTCATGGAGCCCACCTCCGCCCCCACCCCCCGATGCCTCCTCACTGGGCCCAGGGCTTGGACGTGACCGTGGGGACACGTCCGGGGACGCGGCTCCGAGGGGCGGGGGGCGCGGGGGAGCTGCTCTGGCGCCGGCCCCTCCCGCTGTGACCGTGTCCCCTCCCCGCGCAGTGCCCCCCTCGTCGGTGCTTCCATACATGCACTTTGACGTGCAGTTCTTGGAGAAGTTCGGGGTCACCTTCCGGAGAGAGGGCGAGACGGTCACTCTCAAGTGCACGCTGCTGGTGACGCCGGAGCTGAAGCGGGTGCAGCCGCGTGCTGAGTGGTACAGAGACGGTGAGTGGGGGGTGGGGGGGCGGGGGTCACTGCCCGGGGCTCGGGGGGCTCTCCCGCGGGGGGTCGCTGCCCTGGGGCTCTCCAGCATGGCTGTCCTCCCGCCCGGGGCGTGCGCACCTTCACCTTCTCCGGGCGGGGGTCCCGCGAGGAAACCGGGTCCCGCAGAACAGCGGACGGTCCCGCTTGCGTTTACTCGGGACCTGACACGATGCAAAACAGGACGAAGAACCGTCAGCCTGCCCACCAGGTGCTGAGGGTGTCGGGGGAAACAGAGTCACGGAGCAGGGTGTCACTAAGGTGCAGGAAGCGTCCCAGGACAGGGTGCAGGGTTTGCCCCCAAAGTGGTGGCGACCACGTGTCCTGGAGCGGCAGACACTCTCCGTGGCCCGCGGGGCCGTGGCGCCTCGGTGGCCCAGGGTGTGCAGGGCCCGCGTTCCAAACCACGGACCGGCCCCTCCCTGCACCGAGCGGGCTTCTCGGAGGTGAGGGGTTAGGGGTTAGGGGTGCAGGTGCCCAGGCCCCACACCGTCAGGCCGCCAGGCTGGGGAATCCCCGTGGGGACAGCGGAGACCAACCTCTCTGGCCTCTCTGTAGATGTTAAAACGCAAGGGGATTTTTTTTTCTTTTTACTTTTTTTAAAATCACCGAGCCCTGAGGCAGCAGGGGGCTGGTGTGCCCGAGGGGACGCTGGCCCTGGGAATGCCACCCCCGCCGGGCGCCCGAGGTGCAAACGGGCCAGGACGCGGGGGCGAGTCCAGGACCCGGATCGAATCGGGAGAACCAGGGCCGCTTGTGTTAAATCCCGGGGCGCTTGGCTGTGGTTTGCGTTTGAGGCCGATGGGGCCGTGGACAGGTGACCCCGCTCAGGGACCGGCTTTGGGCTGGGTGCTCCCTCAGGGGACCCGCCTGCGGCCGATGGCCTGTGACCCCCGTGCACCCCGGCTGCACGTTGCCTTGGGTGTGTGACCTGCTGCGGAGGGCGGCAGGTGCCCGGGCAGGGCCAGAGCCGCAGGCTGCGCGGGGACCCGCGTCTCACCCCGCCCCGGCTGGCACCCCCACCTCGCCCTGAACCCCCCTGCCTCGCCCTGACCCCCATCTCGCCCTGACCCCCCACCTCACCCTGCCCCCCTGTTTCGGCCCGACCCCCCTGGCCTCACCCTGACCCCCCCCACCTTGCCCTGCCCCCCCCGCTCCCTGCACCCCAGGCTGGCGGTCGAGGTACAGGTGCCGCAGACCCCGTTCCCTGAGGCCTTGGGAGCCGTCGTCTGCACTCCGAGCCCATGGCCTGGCGTCTGTCTGTCCTTCCTGGGCTGGGACGCGCTGGGACCGGACTTGGCTGCCCGGTGCGCTCCGATTTACGTCTGGCGTCCTTGGCTGCGCCGTGGGCCTGGGCTGATCCCTCGGGAAGGCGAGAACCTGGTAAAGCACCTCCAGGGGTCTGCTTTCCCGATGCCTCTGCACCTTTGGCTTTGCCCCCAAGGTGCCACGTGGGGAAAGTCACGGTCTGGGACCTGCATGGCCCAAGCCTGGAGGTGCAGTGCCGGGCACGACAATCACAAACACGACACTTTCCTTACATGGACGTGGTTTTTATGGCAAAAAGCTCCAAGTTATGATGTCGTTCACCAAGCAATCGGGGCCACCCCTTGGCTGTAGAGGGCGTGTTGGCGCTGAGCATTCACGCTAACCCGGGAAGGCGCATCCACGTGTGACCCGGTGCCAAGCCGTGTCTCGGCGACAGAGGCCGTGACGCTGCGAGCTGCAGGGCTCCACACCGCGTTCGGCCGGCCCTCGGCCCCGGGGGGGTGGAGCTGCTCTATTCCTTCCCTGCTGGGCACGTTCTCGGGTGACATTGCCCTCAGGCACCTGCTCCCTCCCGCGCGGCCCCAGCGTGCTGGGCGCCCAGACAGTGCACCCGCCCCAGGCTTCGGGCTGACGTCCGGCCTGTACCACGTGTCTGTGCTCCTGTGGGACGGACGCGGGGCATCTGTCTGCCCTCTCCGACCCTGGACGTAGCCCCGGAGGGTGCGGTGGTCACCCCTCGTCCATCGGCTGTCCCTGGCTCCCCGCCTTCCGGGCTGGCTCGTTTTCCCGGGCGCCCATGGGGCTGCTGGGCGCCTTGGGGGTCCTCCGCTGTCAGTGGCGACAGCACCCAGCAGGCTGTTGGCACAGGGCAGAGGCGGGGGCCCAGGGGGGCGACCCGGGGCAGGCAGGTAGGCCCAGCCGGCTGCCGACCCCGCGGGCAGAGACGCGCTGTACCTGTGGCTGCGGTTGCTTGAGCGTGTGCTGGCCTGCGGACGCCTCCCCCGTGGGGTGGCCCATGGTGCGCGTGCCCCGGTCACGGAGCTGAAGCTTCCCTCATCGGCGTTGGGCCCGCAGGTGCGGGGTGACCGTGCGGCGACCGCTCTTTCAGATGTGCTGGTGAAGGAGTCCAGGTGGGCCAAGATGTTCTTCGGGGAGGGCCAGGCATCCCTGTCCTTCAGCCACCTGAACAAGGACGACGAGGGCCTGTACACCTTGAGGATTGTGTCCAGAGGGGGCGTCAGTGAGCACAGCGCCTTCCTGTTTGTCCGAGGTGCGAGGTGGGGGAGGGCGCAGGAGGGGGGAGGAGGCGGCGGAGGAGGGGGAGGGGGGCACGTGTTGAACCAGAGCGTAAAAGAGGGACTATTATAACTTAGAGGAAAAGATAAAGGAACAAATGCATATGCACTCGCTCTCCCCGCCCCCGCGAGACAACACGAGCTTGCAGGCCTGGGTTCTAGAACCTCCCCCAAGTCTCTCCCCATGTATTAGGTTGGCGTTGAGTGTCCCTTCTGTTCTCCGCCTACGCCCTCTGGCAAGATGTTTTGCCCCATAAAGATGCAACGGGTGCAACGTGGTGAAGCTGCAGGTGCTCGCTCAGCTGCAGGGGGGGACGATAACGCACATGGGGCTCCGTGATGCTTGAGAAAGATCATTTGTGGCTCCATGTCAGGAAATCCCTAGCTTTTAATACGCGGAGGGGAACGGAACGAGGCAGTGCCGCGGTCATGGTCCCGGGGCGACCGCAGGGTGCATTGGGGTCAAAGGTGCGGCCAGGCCACCTTCCGAGGAGCCCGGCCGGCCTTCTGTGCCCTGTGACGTGCGGCGGAAAGCAACGCTCCCTGCAGCCTGGTCTCCGACGGGCTCGTGGGGTGCAGGGCCATAGGGGCCCGGCCGGTGCAAAACCCTGAAGGACAGACGAGTCTAAGGTGATATTTCTCAGGCGTTAGAAAGGCCACGTCACCCTCATTTCTTCGATCAGTTGTTGACGTGACGTTACGTGACCTTCAATTTTGGGATCGATCATGAAAAATCGTAGACTTGAGTGTTTTATGGAGGATGGAACGTCTTGGCTTTCAGAGCTTAGACACACGTTTGCTTCTCGTCGTCGAGTCACGGAGACGCGAGGGTTAAGCAGAGGGTCGCCCGGGGTCGAGGAGGTAGCCTGAGTTAGAGACGCAGGCAGCAGGCCTCTCAGCGCCCCCGCTGCATGCCTTGTCTGTGCTCCCGCCACTGTAGACGCCGACCCGCTGGTCACCGGGGCCCCGGGCGCGCCCATGGACCTGCAGTGCCACGATGCAAACCGCGATTACGTCATCGTGACCTGGAAGCCGCCCAACACGACCACCGAGAGCACCGTCATCGGCTACTTCATTGACCGGTGGGTGCCCCCTTCCAGGGCCGGAGATGTCCCTGAAGTCAGTGTTGGCACGTGCACCCGCTCGTTTGTATATTTGTCTAAACTCAAGTTCGTGACACTGTCGTTGACGAGATCAGGTTCCTCACTCCGGTTCTTTGGCGCTCCGGGGTGTTGGACCCCGTCCCAAGTGGCGGGGCCGGGGTGGGTAGCTTTCTCGGTGTTGTCTTCATTCGCTGGTTCGACACCCAGCGCTGAGTCCCCTCCAGCTTCTCCAGGCGCGTTGAACCCTGGTTCCGGGTTCTGGGGGGTGTTCGGTCCCGCTCTCCCTCTAGAGGAGGGGAAAATGGGCAATACAAAAGCACCGCTGGGAAGATTGGCCCCGTTCATACGTACCCAAGGTCCATTCTTCATTAAATTAGGTGTTGTCGCTTCCAAGCAAAAAAAACAAAAACAAAAACAAAAAAAACCAAACTAAAACGCTGACATTTCAAAACATAAAATATTGGAATTTACCTTTGAGTTACTGATGTCAGTGTGGATCATCACTAAACCCCTCACGTCCCGCTCCTTGGCACGGCGCTCAGGGCCTGGGAGGAACCACACAGAGCCAGTGAATTTACTGGACGTGCCATTTATGCCCCAATTACACAGTCCGACCACCGAGGGAAGCGGTCGTCAAAGAAAATGGGTTCAGATGTGAGAAACAGGGTCTAGGAGACTGGGGCACGGGACGGTGGCTCGGGGGAGGGGTTTAGGATGCCGTATGTATAAAGCACAGTAAAATAAGGTGTTTATTTCAGAAAAATCAACGGAGTCTGGCTGCCCTTTGGCATCATGCTGGTCTTGTTTGGGTACAATGTTTGCCATCAGGATGATATTTGGGGGATGCTAAGGTCAGATATGAGGGATGCATTGGTCAGGTTTACCTTGGATTTTAAAAAAACAACCATCAAAACAAGGCCATTTATTTTCTGTTTTCCTGGGGCTTTTGAAAAATTTTCCAGCCATTTGGCAAAAACGATTTCATGGCCCTTCTCAGTAGTGATCCGTTCCCCTCCCTCCTTCCTTGAACAAGAGGAACACCACAGGACGTTCGGGACGGGGCGCCAGCTGCCCCTGCTTGCCCTCCTGCCCTGCCACAGCCTGGGCGGGGGGCGTCCCGCTGCCAGACTCGGTGCTGACCACGTCCTGCTGCCGGTTGGCACAGGTCGGTCGCGAATGTGCACAAAAGTCCCGAATAATCCGGAGAGAGAGCGCACGGGTTCTTTCTAAGGCGCATGCACAGCCCTGGCTCAGAGCTGATTCCCCAGAGCTTGCCCTGTTCTCCTGGGGATCTGACATGACGTTCTGGTGCCGAAAGTTCTCAGCCTGGGAATAGTGGAGTCTGATCTCGTCTGTGTTTCCAGGTGTCCAGTCAGGACTTAATGTTTTCAAAAGACTCCCAAGTTCCACGTGAGACGTGCTGGGAAGAAAGGACCGAGCCGGCGTTCGGAGACATTGGGATCCTTGGGCGTGGCCCAGGGGCGCCCGCAGGGGGCAGGCAGGGAGGCCGCCTGTGCCTGTGCGTTGGGCGCGCGGGAGCTCAGGGCACCTGCTGATTTTGCCTGTAACTTGGAAAAAGGACCATCCCGGGTGCATCTCATGCGACCTTTGGAGGAGATTTTGGCTAAATATAGCTGAAGGCGGGGAGCGACCTTCAAGCTATAAATTATAAGGCTTTTAAATATACAAATAGATATATTTTACGTTTCCTAAATAGCGCTGTCTAGGAATAGAGTTTGTTTATGCTGCTGCTTATAGAAACGTCGATTAACCGTGTCGATCTCCACCATCCCTCGGGGTAGTTTCCCGTTACGGTCACTTTCCGTCCACATGATGTGCGTACGGTGCACGCAGAGGCCTGTGTGTCTCCATCAGGCTGACGTATTTGTCGCTCTTCCTCTTTTATCTGAAGATGTGAAGTGGGAACGGACAACTGGGTTCAGTGCAATGACGCGCCCGTGAAAATCTGCAAATACCCCGTGACTGGACTTTTCGAAGGCAGGTCTTACGTGTTCCGCGTGAGGGCGGTCAACAGTGCAGGCATCAGCCGGCCGTCCAGGGTGTCCGAGGCCGTGGCCGCCCTCGACCCCGTTGACCTCAGGAGGTTGCAAGGTAGGTGGCGCGGATTCCGAGCCTCGGATCACGCGGTGGGCTCTTTCTCTTCCACACTCAGCCATATACGGGTCCTAAGAACGTCTTCGGAGGCTGAGTGTGGCTCGGAGCCCTTTCCCCACAGCCGTCTGTGCGCGGAGCCGCGTTAGGAGTGGGCACGGCCAGGCCGGCTCACCACATTTCCTGGTGCTCTTGGCCGGACTCCAGCCAGATGGGTTCAGAATTAGAATTTTCTTGGTCCGTTGGTGATAGAATCTCAACACATAATGAGACTCAGAAAGCTTTGACACCGAGCCACTTGGGTCCCTAATGACGCGTTCACGTGACGCAGATTCCTGAGAGGGATCGGCCCCTTGGTTGTGGTGTGAAGTGAGCCGCGACGTTTTCCTTACCCGCGGGGCCTTTTGCGCCCAGACACAGCTCTGAGGAGCACCCCGTCAGGACATCCACCCTGGTGTCTTTGGAGTTGGGGGTGTGGTGTGATCATCACCTACGGGGGGTTTGGATCACGCACACACTCAGGGAAACTGGGGCTTTCTTAGGGGACCTTTGGATGCCAAAGTCCACATCAGCCTTTCTCTCTGCAGCGGTCCACTTGGAGGGGGATAAAGAAATCGTGATCTATCAGGACGACCTCGAGGGTGAGTGGTCCTGCTGCATGCCCCGGGGATCCGGGATGGTGGTCGGAGGCCAGAGCGGCAGACGCAAGACCCAGCGGGTGGGGACCGCCCACGCGCGTACACACGGAGCCGCGGGTCACGCCTGCAACAGGAGCGAGGCAGGTTGAGGGAGGGTCGGCCCCGGGGTCCTGCATGTGGCTTCATCACCTCCACGAGGGATCTGCGTCCTCTGGGGGCCGCAGGGACGTCCACGCTGCCAGGAGCCCTCGCCTCCGGCCAGGCTGGGTCCTTTCTCTGAGGCTCCGTGACCAGAGGACGGGTTCAGGTTTTCTTTTGAAGCAAACATCCCATCTCTAGCATTTTAGCAGAAGTGGACTGAGTTCCTCCTGCCAGTATCCCTGGCCCGAAAGTTCGCACTTTCCCCACTTAGGCTGGGTTTTATGAGCCCTTCTCTTTGCTGCTCCGTTCAGGGATGGCAGAGGGTCGGCTCGTTGAGGAGGGGAACCTAGCGTGATTACTCGGCAAGCCGAAGATTTTAAATAGACGTATGCAATGAGAGTTCACAGGGGGCAACAAACTGGTTGGAAATTAGGAAACATGGATTTGGAGCTAGTGCCCCAGGAGGTGGACTTTGAAGCTCTCCTTTAAAATTGCTGCGGACCTCAAAAAATATACATAAATAATAATAATAATAAAACCTCCTGAGGTCCCAAGCGCTTTCCCCGGAGAGCTGAGGACTCAGGGGTTCAGTGGTTGATCTTCCTATTTGCCCCCAGATGGTCCCCAGACATGGGCTCTTCTGCACCTGTAGCGGCTCTTCTCTAACATCTCGAGAACACGTCATTCTCCACCACGTTTAGTCTTCCTTAACTCCTCCACTTCCAGACATAGAAATCGGGGAGGATGCCCGGTTAATTAATAAGTAATAGAAATAATTCAGGAAAGGGTGACTCACTGTGACTTCTAGATAACGGGTTGAAATGTCGTTATTTGCGTAATATCTGGCTCTGCTCAGCGTGGACGCCGTGGTCTCGTAGCAGACGGGCCTGAATAAATAGGCGTGTTTGACACGAGAAAGAAGGACGTTCCCTCTGTTACCTCCGGGGTGGATGGGGTCCGTGAGGAGGGGACTACACAGCTCTGCTGTGTGGGCCTCTGGACGTTCAAATAAAATCACCCCAACGAGGAGGCACACGTTGCACACTAGGGCCGCCGGCAGACGGGGCCGCGGGGGTGCGTGCCCTGCTGGGGAGGACAACGTCTTCATCCATCGTATCCACGACACATTGGAAAAGACCTAGCGTTCCAGTCGATGCAACGGAAGCGTAGTTCACAGACACGACAGATCCCATTTCCAGCTGCAGGGAAGTCACGGATGCCCCGTGTCGTGTTTCTGCTTGCGTTTCCTCTGATAAGGAGGCAGGTTGTCTGGCTTCCTGGGGCCCGGGATGCATTCTCGGGTGGGGCTGTGTCACCATCACGCTGAGGCTCCGCTTGCGCAGAGGCCAGGACACCCAGAGGCCAGGCAGCTGGAGACGCCGGCAGGCGCTGAGCCGCGCGGGGCTTGCACACTGGGGTGAGGCTGTGCGTGCAGCGGCCCGGCTATTCCCGGGGCCTGCGCAGACCCTGGGGAGAAGAGGGGCTCCTGGGACCTGCTCTGCTTTGCAGAGGTCGAGGGTTTATTTTACTCAATTTGCACAACAAACGCCTTTTCTAATTCAATGACAATCCTTAGAGACAGGGATTCCCTGCCTCATTCAGCCCATTTCTGAGCCCCAACAGGTGCAGTTAGGAGAGTCTCCGGGTCGCCACCCTGACGTCCTTCCATCCTGGAGACCCGTCTGTTTCCTGTTTGAGCTAGGAAGGAGCTGGCAAATGCCATTTGTTTTAATGAAAAACAACGGTTAAAAAATCTGTTGGTTAAAAAATCTGCTCCTCTGCTATTTTACAGGTTTTTTAAAAATTTATTTTTATTTTTTTGCTCAGTTTTTCTAACCAGTTTAATTTTCAAGTCTTCCTCAAACGGTTTAATCTGCCAGTGCTCTCCTCTTAATAGCATCCAACTTGTCCAGCCTTTCTTGAGTTGGTCCCTTGAGAAATGCACGCCCTGTCCTGGGCCTGGCCAGAGCCGGCTTGTGCAGATCCCTTCCACTAAGTACCGGTCCCAGGCACTCAGGGGTCGAGGAATCACGCGCTCGTCGACACACCTGCATTCTCCCAAGCTCTGTCACCTCGAAGATTCTGAAAATCCCAAATAGAGTTCGTGTCTCATTGACTTAGAGGAAAACCTGCTGGCAGCCCGTGGAGGCTGCGGTGTCCTTGGGTGGGTGGAACAAAAGGCAGGACTTGCAAATGGGGGACCGAGGCCCGGGCCCCTGTTCCACAGCCCGGGGATCCTGGGAGAGCCCTGCAGCTCTCTGAGCTCCGTCCTCGTCCCATAGGGATGCAACTCACAGGGCTCCAGGGAGGCGTCGTGCTCCTGAAGCAGAGCACCCCCGCCCCGTACCCATCACTTAGCGGCCCCCGGTACCCCAGGTTGATGCATTCGGACTGTCCTCTCATCTTGGCTTGCTTTCTTTGTTTCTTTCTTCCTTTTCCTTTTTTTAAAACATACTTTATATTTATATATATATATATTTTTAATATTTATTTGAGAGGAGCAGAGGCAGAGGCAGAGGGAGAGGGGGAGGATCTCAGAGACTCAATCCCTCGGAGAGCTAAGCACGGAGCCTGACGCAGGGCCGCATCCCATGACCCGGGGATCACGACCTGAGCTCCACTGCTGCACCATGCAGGTGCTCCTTGGTTTTCTTTCTCTTGCTTCTTGGTCCGTGCTCTCGTTTCCGCTGCTAGGAGGGTCGGTAAGAGCTCCCATCACCTCCCTGGCGTCTGCTCGGCCCCCGGGGCCCCTCGAACCCTCTCCTCTCTGTCCAAGGTTGGGGTCATCTGTACATCTCCAGTGCTTCTGCTGCTGTGTGGCCCAGGGTGGTCTCCAGAGGCTCCAGGACTCGAGCCTCTGACCCCAGCCAGGGGTTCCCTGCAGACAAAAACTGGGCTCTTCCTTCTTCCCCAGCATCATTTGAAATATGCTTTGTATTCCATTTTCTCTGGGCCTGGGAGCTACGTGCCGGGTCTGAAAGCAGCAGGTGGCTCAGACCTGGAAGGGCATGGAGGGCAGCTCTGTGTGCAGGTGCTCCCGGGTTCTCCCTGCCTTCGCCGCCTGCCTGGCCCCCCTCAAGTCCCTGGGTTTGCTTCCTGCGCCCTCCGAGGCCCCTGGAGGAAGCCAGGGTTCAGCGGTGCATCGCCCCGGGCCGACCTCCCTGCGGCTTCTCTCTGCAGGGCCTGTGTCGGGATCTCTGCAGGCGAGCGTGCAGCTCTCGGCCCGAGCAGGCCTGTGGGGTGTCCCGAGGCCCCGCTCCACCTGGCCCCCGGTGGCACTTTGCGGCACAGACACCCTGACTCCTTGTTTGAAACCTGACCCACTTGCCAGAATGCTCCTAGATAAGGCCGCCCGGGTCCCTGCGCCTGTAAAATGGGATGCCCTCTGTAACAGGACTCCGCGAAATGCAACCCCGGCTTGTTTGTGCTGGTCAGTTCCTTGCCTGCAGCACAGTCCTGAGGGAGCAATAGGATATTGAGAAGGGCTCAGAGATGTCCCGGGGACGTTCAAACCATTTTAATCATGTGCTAATCTAATTGGAAGCTCGTAACATTTTGTATCACCGCTGCAGGGACTGCGGTCTGGAGAACCTCCACCTCTCCGGAAACGCTCTTGTATCCAAACGTACCGCCCCTGACACCTTAAGTCCTTTTAAAACAAGATGTGTGTCTAGCGGACGCCTCTGAACGCAGATATCCCGGCCTCCTTATTTGCAAAAAGCTTGTTGACCTCACTCCAGAGGCTCCGACGTGAAGGCGTAGATTTCAGGGCTCGGGCACGTGGCACCGATCCACCCGTGGAGGGAAGAACCACGTGCCTTAGAAGTCGGCGTAGGGTTTCGGCGCTGTAGGGCACGGCGTGAGGAGTGTAACCCGAGAGGGCATTAGAGGAAGGATCACCGGGTTCCAGAAGGCTCCGTCCTGCAGAGCGCACCCAGGACCTTCTCTGCACAGATTCCCAGCACAGCCAGAGCCCCATTTCTGGCTAAATCTCTTGTTTCTCTGTGTAAATTTTCCCACCTCCCCTTCCAGCTGAAACTCTGGAAGATTTTTAGATTGGACACCCCCCCCCCTTTTTAATGAACTGGCTTATATTAAAAACAAAAATAATTAGGGGATCTTAGCCCATGCGTTATCCTAGGCTGGGGAGATGGTTTGGTTGCTGTCCCAGAATAGAAACGCGGCGAAGGCCGGGGCTGGCGCGGCGGTTCCTTGCGGCCTGGGAGGAGCGCGGGGCTCGGTGCCGCTGGAGCTGGGAGCCACCTGGGCCTGCGCTGACTGAGTGCACGGCTCCTGCAGGCGACGTCCAGGTCCCGGGGCCTCCCACCAACGTGCACGCGTCGGAGATCAGCAGAACCTATGTGGTGCTCAGCTGGGACCCCCCCGCTCCCCGGGGCAAGGAGCCACTGATGTATTTCATCGAGAAGGTACGTGTGTGCCCGTGGTCCGAAGCCGCGGGTCCCCCTGGGACTTGTCACTGGGCCACCCCGTGTGCTCCAAACACGAGCGTCTGTTAGGGCGTCGCACAGACTGGGCCCCGTTACTTGCCGTGGAGCTGGGGGGCCCTGTCCTGTCCGCACCTGGCCGTCAGGGCACAGCATCCCTCTGCGGGGTTGCTGCCCTCGTGTGAGCAAGGGGCACCTCACGTCCCGGGCTCTGGTGAATACACCACGACGGGGGATCTGAGGTTCGGGGCACAGGGAGCAAGGGGCTGGGGGGGAGGGCGGGGTCTGTAGTAAGCCGTGGCCACTTGGGGGCGGGTTCGTGCAGGGATTCACTCCGGGGGCAGCCGGGTTAGGATCCGGGTGTGGAGACCTGAGTGTGCGCAGGGCAGCCGTGCACACACACCGTGAACACAGGCACACACACAGCCGCACACGCGTCCTTCCTGCTCGCTGGGACGCCCCCGCTGTGGTCCGCCCTGCGGCTCTAGGCCTGGGAGTGACCGGCTGCTGGGTGGGGCTGTGCCCATCCGCGCCTGCTGTTGTGACCCCAGGGTCACTCGCAGGGTCATCACCTTCAGGGGGTCACCTGTAGGGTCGTCACCCACAGGGTCATCACCCACAGGGTCGTCACCTGCAGGGTCATGCTCAGTGGGGTCATCCGCAGGGTCGTCACCTGCAAGGGGGTCACCTTTGGGGGGGGTCACCCGCAGGGTCGTCACCTTCAGGGGGTCACCTGTAGGGTCGTCACCCGCAGGGGGCATCACCCGCAGGGTCATCACCCACAGGGTCACACTCGGGGGGTCACCCACAGGGTCTCACCCGCAGGGTCACACTCAGGAGGGTCACCCACAAGGTCGTCACCCGCAGGGGGGTCACCTGTGTGTAGGGTGCAGGCAGGAACTCTGCAGCTGCGGGAGCGTGCAGGGCAGGCACGGAAACGTGAGGCGCGCCCAGCAGGCCCCAAGGCGCACCGCCCCCCCCCTGCACCTGTGCCCGAGGACGCCCTTCTGGGGACGCCGGGCCGCGCGCTGCAGGGTGCAGGGCTCACTCCAGTCTGGGTGGTCCCGTAGGTCCTCGGGTCTTGAGAGCACAAGGGGCAGTGCAGACGTGGGCGGTCACCGTGGGCCGGGGTTTCCTGCGGCCTCTGCAGAGGCAGGTCCCTGTCCATCTGCCACCAGGGCCCGGGGACGCTTCTGAACGGACAACCGGGTCACCGGGGGCTCGTCTGCTTCGCCAGCTGCTGCCTACGGTGGGGAGCGGCTGTGGGGCCGGGGCACGGAACACGCTGGCATGGACGAGGCCAGGCCACCGCGGGGGCAGCCTGAGCGGAGCCGCGGGTCCAGGGTTCCCAGGCTGCGGGGGCAGTGATGCTGGGCAGGCCGGGCGGGCATCTCCCATGCCACCGACCCCCAGTCCATCCGGGGCGCTCCTTCGGTGCCGGAGGTCCTGTCAAGGCCCAGCAGGAGCCCTGGGAGGGAGCATGGCATGTCCTGCTAAGCCCGGGATGACTGGCGGGACCCGTGGCCCAGCATGGATCCTGCTGAGACGGGGCAGTGGATCTCCTGGGGGTTATTTACATCGCTGTCATCCTATTAACACAATAATAGCTGCAAAATGTGAGAGCTCTAATTAATTAATTCATTTTTCAAAGACTTATTTATTTATTTGGGAGAAAGAGAGAGAGTGGGCGGGGGAGGGGCCGAGGGAGCAGCAGACTCCTTGCTGAGTGCAGAGCCCCAGGCGGGACTCGCACCCAGACCCTGAGGTCACGACCGGGCCGTAAGCCTTTCCAGCTTCCAGTAACCTCTTACCTGCGTTTCCAAACGGGCTTCCTTTTTCATACAATCCAGGAAAGATTTGTCGAGGGCCTGGGGTGTGCTTTGGCTCCCGGGCGTCCCTGGTGGGCGGCGTGCTGGCGTGCGCGGGGTTTCTGGCCCCCGCCAGCGCCTCCTGTGTCCCTTTGCAGTCCGTGGTTGGGAGCGGGAGCTGGCAGCGGGTCAACGCGCAGACGGCCGTGCGCTCCCCGCGGTACGCCGTCTTCGACCTCGCCGAGGGCAAGCCCTACGTGTTCCGGGTCCTGTCGGCCAACAAGCACGGCCTGAGCGAGCCGTCGGAGATCACCGCCCCCATCCAGGCTCAGGACACCATCGGTGAGTGCCGGCGCCTCGGCGAGCGGCCGCGGGTCGGGCAGTGGCCAGGCCTGTGCACGGGGCCTCAGATGCCGTCCCTCGTGCCCAGGAAGACACCAGACGGATCAGAGTCAGACTTCAAGCTGCCTTAGGAGTTCAGTTGACGAGAGATGGAGAAGTCGCTGCCGTGTCTCGCTGCCGGCGTCCCTCCAAAGTTCCATCCGATTTTCATGAAATGAATGAATGCCTTAGAAGTGTTGTTAGGCTTTGGTCGCTTTTTGAAAAAACCCGAACCCACGGGGGTTTCTTGCCTGCTGGGCTTCAAGGTCCTGCTCCGCAGAAGCCACGCAGGAAGGACAGGAATTCTGAATCGCCCTGGGGCGAAGATCAGGGTCAAGTCATGATTGCATTTTGAATCTCCTTACAGATTTCTGGCCAGTCTGATAGAAATGTGTCTTATTTCCTTGAAATCGCTCCTACCCTGTCAGCCAAAGCACGTGTGTCAGGAGAAGATGCTCTTGGGTGTTTCTGGGGGGGCGGGGACAGGAGTTTGCCGGGTTGTAATTCCCTGTGTGTGGGTCAGGTGGGACTTGGGACGGCCCAGCAGCTCCCGCCCCAGCCCCGGGGCCGCCCCTGCCCCTTCCCCTGCTCTTCCCTCCCCGTCCAGATTTCAGGGTGCCATGCCCTGCGGACCAAGGGCTTCAGGGGCTCTGGTGCGGCTCTGGGGACTCTGACGCTGCGTCTCCCCTGCGCAGCGGTCCCCTCGGCACCGGGCCGGGTGCTGGCGTCACGGAACACGAGGACGTCGGTCGTGGTACAGTGGGACAGGCCCAAGCACGAGGAGGACCTGCTCGGCTACTACGTGGACTGCTGCGTGGCGGGGTCCAACACGTGGGAGCCGTGCAATCACAAGCCCATCAGCTACAACAGGTGCGGGGCCCCAGAGCCACCGGGGGGTGGAGGATGCCCAGGCTGCAGACGCACCTGCGAGCGTCCGTCTCTCACCCACACGCGGGGCCGGGGCCTGAGAGCTGCTGAGCAGCCGGCCCGGGCTGGAGGATTAGCGTGTAGACGAGGAACGTCTGGAACCTTGGCCCTCGGGCGTCGTTAGCGGAGGTTCCCTCCCAACAGGGAGCTTTACACAGCAGCCGCCCCCTCGAGAGGCATTTCGTTTGTACAAATTGATTTTTCTAACATTTAAAATTGTTCACATACCTGGCAGTTGTGCTCCAGCCGCCGACTGAGACGAAGCCAGGGGTGCCCCGCCCCGTAGCACCTTCGCCTGCCGGGGGCCCCCGCAGGGATTTACACCCACCCCCGAGTGTGCGGTGTCTGACCTCGGGGTGCCCCAGGGTATCTGCGCACCTAGACAGCGGCAGTACTCGGTTCTCCACTGTGCATGAGTTGCAGGGACGGCTCAGCCATCTTTCCCTTTTCAATCTTCTTTAAAAAAAAAAAAAAAAACATAAACAATTGATAACGTGGAAAAAGCCATGGCTAGGAAGGAAGCGATGTTGCTGCAGAGAACCCGTGAGATGTCTCTTCAGGCCCACGGGCAAAGCAGACGCAGGAAGGGATCTCAGGACACAAAGCTTAAAGTAGCACTCCCGCCCCCGAGCGTGGTGGGTGGTCCCTGGACGTTCTGGGGACGGGCGCTGGGCTGGGGGGCTCCCTGTGCTCCTGGGGGTGCTCAAGACGCCGGGAGGTGGGGACGACTGTCAGGCTGTGGAGGTGGGAGGGTGTGCGGGCCTGAGCCGCTCTGCCCCCCGTGTGGCCGGGCCACGGCTTTCCGTCCCGCCCCAGCACGTGGGTTTGCGTCCCTGACCCCCGTGGAATTGGGAATCTAAGCGGAAGGCCCCAGGGAGTCAGGCTCCTCCCAGTCCCTGTGGGAAGCCCCCCCCCCCCCCCCCCCCCGCAGCGCCCTGACCGCTGTCTCGCTCAGGTTTGTGGTGCACGGGCTGACGACCGGCGAGCAGTACGTGTTCCGGGTGAAGGCCGTCAACGCCGTGGGCACGAGTGAGAACTCTCAGGAGTCGGACGTCATCAAGGTCCAGGCGGCCCTCAGTGAGTCCCCACAGCCGCGCTGCTGCCGGGGGTGGGGGGCTGTGGCCTTGTGCGGGCGAGTGCTCCTGGGGTGACCCCGTTGCTCTGCGGGGAGGTGGGGGGCCCTCTCACCTGCGGGCCCCTGGTCTCAGAAGCGCAGGGTGGAGGGAGGGTGCCGCCCGCTGGCAAGGCTCTGGGGGGAGGACGTGTGTGCCTGTCGGGAGGTGGCCCAGGCATCGGCTACGCTTAGCTCGGGGGGCTTCGGTCCTCCCCGCGAGCCCATGGGCCTGTGTGAACCTCGTGGCTGTGTCACCCGCCTCGTCTGTAAACATTCCTTGCATCCAGCTGAACGGCTCGGGACCTAACTTCGGAGGCGGGCCCCGGGACCATGGCGTTGTCCTCGCCGCCTGCCGACTTCCCCCACGCGGCCCCACGGCAACGGCAAACACACAAATGTTCCTCGTTTTGAATCGTGCTGAGCTCGTTGCTCCTTGATCATTTTTGTCTCCAACTGATTTTTTTTTAAAAGATTTTATTTATTTATTAGAAATACAGAGAGAGAGAAAGGCAGAGACACAGGAAGAGGGAGAAGCAGGCTCCATGGAGGAGCCCGATGGGGACTCGATCCCGGGGCCCTGGGGTCACGCCCTGGGCTGAAGGTGGCGCTAAACCGCGGGGCCACCCGGGCTGCCCTGATTTTTATTTTATTATTTTTTAAAAGATCTTATTATTTGACACAGAGAGAGAGACAGAGAGGGAGAGAGAGGGACGGGGAGGGTAGAGGGAGCAGCAGCGGGGAGCCCGACATGGAACTCGATCCCAGGACCCGGGGTCATGACCTGCCCCGAAGGCGACGCTCGCCCACCGAGCGCCCAGGGGCCCCACGTCCATCTACGTGTTAAGCGCGTGTTTGGAAGCTGCGCTCGGTGTCCTGACCACACTGGTGTCGCGGAGCATCCCGGGGGTGGGCCATCCCTCGCAGGAATGCAGTGACACCCTTGTCCTCGGCTGTCCCGTCCCCGGGGACTCCCACATGTTCCCACGCGTACCTCATACAAAGCGGCTGTCCGAGGTTTCGTTCTCCGGTGAGAACAGGTGCTGCCGGCTCGTGTCCCTCAGGCCCGGAGGACGCGGTGACAGCACACCACGACGGCCCATGTGGGGTGGGAGCGGCCCTGGGGGCAGACATCCCGGCTGGGGCCCCAGGCCAGCTTCTTGCTCCGTGTCCCCGTAGCCGTGCCTTCTCACCCCTACGGGGTCACGCTTCTCAACTGCGACGGCCACTCCATGACCCTGGGCTGGAAGGTGCCCAGGTACAGCGGGGGCGCCCCCATCCTCGGCTACTACCTGGACCGGCGCGAGGCCCAGCACCGGAACTGGCACGAGGTCAACTCCTCGCCCATCAAGGAGAGGATCTTCACGGTGGGTCCTTCTGGGTGTTGCGGGGGGGGGGTGCATTCTCGTTGGGTGCGCAGCCCTTCCCTCGGGGACTCGGGCTTCAGGGGAGTCTGACGACGCGACAAGACACACGCGTGGGCTCAGGAGAGTGTGCGGCCTCCGGGGAGAGGCTGTCGAGCTGGACCCGAGGAGCCCAGTCCTTCTGAGAGGCGGGGGCGGGCTGGAGGGGACGGAAGGACGTGGGTGTGCAGGGCGACCCTCCCCGCTGGGAGTGGCCCTGGCCCCAACCCTCTGTGGCCTTCGTCTCCCTGAGCCTCTGACGTGCCAGCTGCCGCGGGGTCACAGTGCCATCACCGCACCTGCCGCGGGGTCACGGTCCATCACTGCACCTGCCGCGGGGTCACAGTCCATCACTGCACCTGCCGCGGGGTCGTGGTGCTGCCTCCTGCAGGGCAGTGACAGGAGGGCGGAGACGATGTGGGGGGTTCCCAAGCGACTGCAGCGCGGCAGCCGCGTTCCCAGCGCCCGGCCGCCCCGGCCCAGTCCCGGCATCACGTTGGGTCGGACGCGTCCGTCTTGCGATGTGTTCGCCGCCCACGGGCCACACGGCTGATCCTGCCCGTGCTCATCCCGCACAATCCACCTCGCAGGTGGAGGGCTTGACGGAGGGCTCCCTCTACGAGTTCAAGATCGCTGCCGCCAACCTGGCGGGCATTGGGCAGCCGTCGGACCCCAGCGAGCTCTTCAAGTGTGAGGCCTGGACCATGCCTGAGCCTGGTGAGAGGCCCCGTGGGACCTGAGCGTGCTCGGCGCCTGTCACCCACCCTCAGAGCTGGCGGGGCTCAGTCTGCGGGCGCCGGGGGTCTCCCGGCTGTGCCAGGCCGTGGGGCGGAGCTGGATCGGGCTGCCGAGTGCCTGGCCCTGGGCCGTGTGCAGAGGCCGAGCGGGTGATGGGGTGAGGGTGGCATTAGCGGGGCCGCGCGAGGGCTCAGGGTGTGAGCCGGGGCTGGTTCTCCCTGCGAGACGCACCTGCGGGTCCCGAGCGCCGGGGTGACTCAGGGTCGAGGCCAGGGGGACGCCGCAGGGACGGGCTGCCGGGTCGGGGGGCGGCCAGCGGGCGAGCAGGGCTGTGCGCCTGTGGTGCCGGAGGCGCGGGGCGTCCCCCGCGGCGCGGGCTCAGACGTTTCACCTTCCAGGCCCCGCGTACGACCTGACGTTCTGCGAGGTCAGAGACTCGTCCCTGGTCGTGCTCTGGAAGGCCCCTGTGTACTCGGGCAGCAGCCCCATTTCTGGCTACTTTGTGGACTACAAGGAAGAGGACTCTGGGGAATGGAGCACCGTGAACGAGGCGCCCACCGCCAGCCGCTACCTAAAGGTGAGGCTGTTCCCGCCTCCTGGGCCACAGGCCGACAGTCCCACGGACGGCTTCCCCGGGGGTGCCCGGCCCTGTGTCCGTGGGCGGCCCGCGCCGACCCTGTGTCGTCCACGCTTGCTCCTGGGATCACACGCACAGACACGCGTGCACACACGGCCTCCACGTGTGGGCCGGGGCAGCGCGTCCATCCCCGGTCCTCCGGGGTCTCCATGTGCGTGCGGCACCTGCGGCTGGCCCTCCGGGGGGGCTGCCACGTCCCCGCACCCTCCCCAGCTGCCCTCACCCAGGGCCTCACCCCTGCGGGTATGCGCTCCATGGCGTGCCGCAGACAGTGGGGTGCCCCGCACATGCCCCGCACACGCCGCAGCCTCTGGGCCACGGACCCCACGACGCCAGAGCGGCTTCCTCTCGGCGAACGAAGCGCCGCTGGGATCCAGTTCAGCCTCCGGGAGCGAAGAGCGCTGGTGTGTGGCCCGCGCTCCCCTGACCTGCGCGCCTGCGAGGCAGACATGCTGTGGCGCGTCCAGGGGACAGGACGGCTCGCTTGCAGGCCGCGTGTAAAACCCCTGAGCCCCGTAGAGTCGGGGCCCGTGTGAGCAGCGGGTGCAGCCTGGACGTGGGGTCTTCACTCTGCGGAGGAAGGAAGGAGCGGCGAGTACATGGGGACCGAAGGGTGTGTCCACACTGCAGGCGGGCCGCATGGCTCCGAGGGGCACCGTGCGGCTCCTCCAGCTGGAAGGGTGTCCCAGTCGGACGCGGAAACATGGCCCTCGTCATGCACGCTTCCCCGCCGCCGCTCTCTGTCTCCCTCAGGTCTGTGACCTGCACCAGGGCAAGACCTACGTCTTCAGGGTCCGTGCGGTCAACGCCAGCGGGGTGGGCAGGCCGTCGGAGACGTCCGAGCCGGTGCTGGTGGAGGCCAGGCCAGGTGACATGCGTCCGCCGGGCTGCGGGGAGGGTGTGTGCTCTGGGTGCGAGGCGGTGGGGGCGGCGGGCTCCCGTTGGGTGGAGAGCCGGGGGCCGCGTGGCACCGTCGCAGGAGGGTGACGCCGGCCCCTGACGTCTCTGCTGACTGTGATGGGCGGCCATCGAGCTGTCGGTGCCGCTGTCGGTGGCGAGAGGTGAACGTCGGCAGGGGGCGCTTGTGGGGGCGAGGTCCTCGCAGGGCACACGGGGAGGGGGCGGAGAACCCGGACACATGCGCTGTCCCAGTCTCTCCGCCCCCCGGGGACTGGCGTCCAGGCGTCTCCCGTCCTCCCGGTGACCCGGTGTCTGTCAGTACCTGCCCCGGGCCCCGTGTCCCCACGGCCCCCGCATCCCGGGCGCGGTTCTGATGGCTGGTGTGGGGCCTGCCGTGCACCTGCTCGGAGGGAGCTCGCGGCGCCCTTCCTAGCGCCCGGGAGGAAGGGCGGCAAGGGGAGCCCGAGTCCCAGACACCAGCAGGGGCTCCCCGGCCCACACGCTGCCCAGGGTGCACCTGCCCGCCCGCCAGCCCTGTTCCTGCTCCGGCATAGCCCCCCGACCCCCCCGGGTGTGGCTCAGCATCCCGAGCTGGGCCCGGAGGACGCGCTGTCCCTGAGCCGCCACCGTCCCCTGGCTCGCAGGCACCAAGGAGATCAGCGCCGGCGTGGACGAGGAGGGCAACATCTACCTGGGCTTCGACTGCCAGGAAATGACGGACGCGTCCCAGTTCACCTGGTGCCGAGCGTACGAGGAGCTGGCCGAGGACGACCACAAGTTCAGGGTGGAGACGGCCGGAGACCAGTAAGTGCCGGGGAGCGGCCCGGGGCCTGGGTGGCTGCGTGGGGCCGTGACAGCAACGCGACCCGTGCCCCTTCCCTTTCAGCTCGAAGCTGTACTTTAAGAACCCGGATAAAGGCGACCTGGGAACCTACTCTGTGTCCGTGAGCGACACGGACGGGGTGTCGTCCAGCTTCACCCTGGACGAGGAAGGTAACGTCCAGGGGACGCAGACGCCGAAACTGGGTGCGTTTGCGGGGGGCTGGGGCGCCGAGCATTGGCAGAGGCAAAAGTCGGAACTTTTTTGTTGAGGATTTTATCTATTTATCCCCGAGAGACACAGAGAGAGGCAGAGACGCAGGCAGGGGGAGAGGCAGGCTCCCTGCGGGAACCCCGACGCGGGACTTGATCCCGGGACCCGGGGATCACGCCCTGGGCCAGACATCACCTGGTCCTTTAAACTCGGGTCTTGGCGACCTGTCGGCGCGTGAGGCTCTGAGGTCGATGAGCGACGCGGAGGGAAGACCCCCTCCTTCCCAGCACCGGATAATCAGGGGGACGTGGGAAAGCAGGATCGTCCTGGGTGCGAAATAGGACGGAGGAGGCTTGGCCCCAGTCCCCTGCTCCCCTCAAACAGGACACAATGGTTGTGAGGGCGCCCGGGGAGCCGGGTGGGGTGCCCGGGGTGGGCTCCGGCCGAGCCCTTGGCCCTGGTGACCCGTGTCCTGCTGGGCGACGCGGTCGGACGTCGGGGCTCCGGGGTCGCTCAGCTCTCTCCGCACCTCGTGCCCCCAGGGCGGCTCCCCCCAGGCTCGGGGTCGCAGGGGTGACCCTGGGCATGTCAGGGCGTCCTCCTCGGAGCTGCAGGTCACCTCAGCAGACCCCCCCCAGGGCAGGCGAGCCAGTGCTGGTCTGTCAGGAGAGGCCCGGCCCCTTTTCTGGGCTCCAGCGAGCGCGTCCCTACAAACCCTCTGACCCGATCTCCTCCGGGCTCTAATCAGGAGGAAGGACCAAGAGTGGCCCAGAACCCGGTTTTCCACACTCGCTCTGGGGACTCCTTCAGGAGCGACGCGCTTTGTTCCTAAGCCCCTGGCAGGGACACCTCGCCGCCAGGTCCTGGGGGGCAGAGCCGTGAGGACAGGCACCGTGGGGGGCCTCAGCGCCAGGTCGCGGGCGAGGTCGTCCGGCATCCAGGCTCCTACGGCTCCTCCAGCACAGCCCACCTGCCCACTGCCGGCCCGTCCCGCCCCTGCCCCGTCCCCCCCATCCCATCCCGCCCCTCCCCGTACCCCTCATACCCCTCCCTGCCCTGTTTCCTCCCCCATCCCCTCCCCCTCTCCATCCCCTCCCCCTCCCCTCCCCTCCCCTCCCCATCCCCTCCCTTTACCCCATCCCCTCCCTGCCTTGTCCCCTCCCCATCCTGTCCCCACCCCGTCTTGTCCCCATCCCCCATCACCCTCCCTGTCCTGTCCCCTCCCTGTCCCTTCCCCGTCCCCTTCCCTGTCCTGTCCCTGTCCCATCCCTGTTCCCTCCCCTCCCATCCCCGTCCTCCTCCCCTCCCCCTCCCTGTCCCGTCCCCTCCCATCCCCCTCGTCCTTCGTCCCTCACCTGCCCCTCCCCTTCCCCATCTCATCTCCCCTTCCCCTTTGCCCTCCCCCTCCCCACCCCCCCTCCCCATCCTGGTCTCATCCCCGCATCCCCCTCCCCTTTTCCATCCCCCTCCCCCTCCCTCCCCTCTCTCCCTGTCCCCTCCCATCCGAGTCTTGTCCCCCCATCCCCTCCTCCTCCCCGTCCTCTCCCCTCCCCATCCTGCCCCCTCCCCCTCCCCTTCTCCATCGCCCTCCCCCTCCCTGCCCTTCCCCCTCCCTCCCCCTACCCATTCCCCCCCCCCCCCCCCCCCCCCGCCGGTCCCCTCCTCATCCTGCCTCCTGTCCCCCTCCCTCTCCCTGTCCCATCCCCCTCAGCCCCCTCCCCGTCCCCCATGTCCCCCATCCTGCCCCCTCTCCCGCTCCCCGTCCTGCCCTGGCCTGCCACAGGGTTATTCATGGTGAGGGGAGCCCGAGGAGGAGCCTTAGCTCCCACCTGCCTTTCGGGTCTCGCCAGTCGTGCGTGGAGCCTCGGGGCACCGCTCTGCCCGCTGGGCCTTGCCGCCGTCCGCAGCCCCGGAGCGTGCGGCTCAGACTCAGGGCGTGTCCTTCTTCATTTCAGAGCTGGAACGTTTGATGGCCCTGAGCAACGAAATCAAGAACCCCAGTGAGTGGCGGGGCCGTGGGGGACAGCGGCGGGGAGGGCGGCGGGGGAAGGCGCGGGGGGGGCCCCCCCGGAGTGCCCTGGGGAGAGGGCGGCTTCGCCTCACGTAACCGGCTTGTCCCAGTTCATTTAAAACAAATACGAGTCGATCACGCACCGGGTGGACGTTCTTCTTGCGCAGGGAGGGTTTGGATGCGGGGCTTGGTGTAGCTGCCGCCATCGGAGCGTGGGTCAGCCGGGCCCTGGGTGGCCGGGCGCCACGGGGTGGGGAAGAGCGGGTGTGGGGGCCGCGGGATGGGGGGCAGGTGCGCCGCGGGGCTCACATGCACTGGCCTTCGACTGCCCCGACGGGCCGACCGGGGGTATATCTTGTGTTTGGCTTTCCCGACCCAGTGCAACGGGCCAGGGTGTCCCGCCTCAGAGCCCCGGACGGCTGGGGTGCCAGTCCCCCCCACCGTCAGCGGCCCCTCAAGGACTGTGCGGCACTCACCTCCGACCTCTCTTGTCCCCCCAGCGATTCCTCTGAAGTCAGAACTAGCTTATGAGATTTTTGACCAGGGCCAGGTCCGCTTCTGGCTGCAGGCCGAGCACCTGTCGCCCGATGCCAGTTACCGGTTCGTCATCAACGACAGGGAGGTGTCTGACAGCGAGGTGAGCCCGCAAGCGGAGCCTCTGGCCGGCTCCCACCGCAGAGGGTCGGGGGCCTCGGGTTACTGTCCCGCGTGTTTTCTCCCCCGTGGGCCGCGGTGCCGGGGCGTGGCCAGCTGCACGATGGCTATGTGGCCGCTGGTCCTTGCTGTGCTCGGGGACCGGCCTGGACGGTGGGGGCTGCGTGGGAACCGCGGAGCCTGGGGTGAGGACGGACGAGGTTCGGCTGACGCGGGGCGGGGACTGTCCTCGGTGCTGCTGACTTGGTGACCATGGCTCTGGGGGCGGCGTTTTTGCCCTATTGTCCGTGGGCCCTCGCGCCCAGAGCCTCCCCCGGGGGCGTCACGGGAAGATCCTCGCCCTGGGGGCTGCTCTGTTTTCTGGGGAATCGGGGCAAAGAGCAGCAGAACTGCCAGGACCGTGTGGCGTGCTGGGAGGCAGACGCGTTGGCCCGTGGTCACCTTGTGAGTCCTGCGCGGGCTGGAGACGCTCCCGTCTGGGCTGCGGGACAGGGAGCGTGTTTCAGCGCCGCTTCTCGTCTGAGAATCATGGCTCGGCTGCCGAAGGACAACCCGATCGAGGGCCTCTCTGTCCCGTGGAGGGTCAGGGTGCCCGCCCTCCTGCTCTCTTCCCCGGGTGCTCGTTGGGCGCTGCCACCGCTGTGTGTAGCAAACTACTGACGCCAGGCGCCTCGGTCGGGGGGCGGTTCGTGGGCAGGGATCGCCCAGGCCTCGCAGGTGTCTGCTCGGGACCCCAGCCCCGGCCCAGGTGCCTCCAGCCCCAGCACAAGGCTCCCCAGCCCTGGCCCAAGATCCCCCAGCCCCTGCCTGAGTCCCCTCCAGCCCTGGCCCAGGTCCTCCCAGCCCTGACCGAGGACCCCCAGCTCTGACCCAAGGCCCCCCACCCTGGTCCAGGCCCCCACAGCCCCAGCCCAGGCGCCCTGGCTCAGGACCCCCAGCCCTGGCCAAGGATCCCCAGCTCCAACCAGGAACCCCCACCCCAGCCCAGGACTCCGGTCCTGACCCAGGACCCCACAGCCCAGGCCCAGGTCCCCCCCAGCCCTGGCCCCCCAGCCCTGGCCCAGGATCCCAGCCCTAACTCAGGGCCCCCAGCCCCTCAGCCCCGGCCCAGGACCCCCGGCCCAGGCCCCCCAGCCCCGACCCGGGCCCGTGTCCTGCGGGGGTCTGACCGGAGCAGCAGGTGTCAAGGACCACGACCCCATGACTTCCTGGCCCTGAAGGCCGGTGCCGTCCTCGCGGAGCCGTGGGGCCCTGGAAGCAGACGGCAGGCTCCTTCCTCCTGGCCCGGCAGAGCCTGCGGGCTGCGCCCCGTGGGGGGACGACTGAGGAGTGCTCCAGGGACAGACGCTGTGCTGAGCGGGGTGGCGTGTCCCCCTGCCGGTGCGCCTCGTGTCCTGTGCTGTGGTGACCGCAGGAGCCGCGTTAGCTCCCCAACGGCCCAGACGCCAGGGGGGCGGGAGCCGAGACGGTCGGGGAGGCTACTGAGCGGCCAAGAGGCCGAGGGTCCTGCGCCCCACGTCGGGCCTTGCGGGCACCCAGGTGCCAACCCGCCAGCCGCCGCAGTGGGTCGCGGCCATCGCTGGTGGTCGCTCGCTCGTGTTTGCTGGTCCGCGGGCGGCGGCCGGGGCCCCTTCTTGTGTTTCTGCAGCTCCGTAAGGGTCTCGCTCCAGACGCTCGTTCCCGGGCGCGTGTGGGCCCTGCCGGGGCCTCCCTGCTGGAGGCGGCTCTGCACGGGGGGCGCGGCGGTGTCCCCGGGTTGTGAGCGCCTCCCCCGCGCCGTGTGGGTTCCATCCCGTGTGCGGCTGGAGTGGGTCGCGGCGCCCGGACGCGGTGGTGGGTGTGGGCCGGGGGTGACTTGGCGTGGCCGTGAGTTCCCTCCTCCCCGTCGCTTCCAGAAACACAGGATCAAGTGCGACAAGGCGACGGGCGTCATCGAGATGGTCATGGACCGCTTCACCATCGAGAACGAGGGCACCTACACCGTGCAGATCCGCGACGGGAAGGCCAGGAGCCAGTCGTCGCTGGTCCTCATCGGAGACGGTAGGCGCTGCGCCTCGCCGGGAGGGCCCATGCGGCGGCAGCGCCGAGGGGCGCGTCTCACGTCTCTCTCCCTTGGCTGTGGCTGCAGCGTTCAAGGCTGTGCTGGACGAGGCTGAGCTGCAGAGGAGGGAGTTCCTCAGGAAGCAAGGTGGGTGCCGCGCCGCCCGCTCTAGGCTCCTGGGGGAACGCGGCGTCCTGCCGCTGCCCTCACGTCTGCTCCACGCGCTCCCTGTCTCGCCTCCACCTTTGCCGCCACTGCCACCGCGGCCCGTCTCTGTGGCTGCGAGCCTGGGGCAGGGCGGCCAGGTGGGACCCACCCTCGCTGCTCGCTGCCCTGAGGCCCTGAGGCCCCGTCGTCCCGCCGCGCCCCCCGCCCACCGCGTCTCCCCCGCGTCTGGCGTCCCGCACAGTGTGGCTTCCCGAGCCCCCTGGAGGCGCCAGCTCTGTCGTCCCGCAGGCACAGCTTGGGACTCGCCCATGATGCGGGCTGGTGGCGTGGGGGGGGGGTGCGTGACCGTCACCACGCCCCGGTGCACCTGAGCCGAGGGTGCGCCCCCAACCGCAGCCCCGCGAGCCAGTGCTTCTGTTTCTCCAAAAACCTTTCTGTCCCGTTGTCCCGTCAGGCCCTCATTTTGCGGAGTATCTGCACTGGGACGTCACGGACGAGTGTGAAGTCCGGCTGCTTTGCAAGGTGCGGCCTGGGCCCCGGCGAGAGGGCAGTTAGCCTCGGGTGGGGCGGGAGGCCCCTGGGCCGGCCTGAGGGATAGGAGGGGGCGGGTCGGACGTCCTGAGGGGCTGGTCTGAGGGGATGGGAGGGGGCGGCAGGCCAACCGTCGTGTGAGGGACGAGCCCGAGCTGTGCAGACGATGACACCACAGAGCGCTGTCGCTGCCGAGCGCTCACTGACGCCCCTGTGGCTGTGTCCACGAGAGGTACAGGTGCAGAGCCGTCAGCTCGCGCCGCTCACACATCAGATCACGTGACTCAAATGCTTCCAGGCGTTGGCAGTTCTTCGAAGCTCCGTGCCACCTCTGAGCTCACGTCGGGGGTTGGGGTGTGAGGGACCCTGGTAGAGGGGCATCCCCATTGCCACTGGACTTATTCGGTCCTACGGTTTCATCCCCTTATATGGATACGTCCAAAATGTCACCCTGCCTGGAAGCGGCCCCTGGACAGCGTTGTAGACCCTACAAAGATTTCCCATGATTTATGCTGCTTCCAACTTGTTTTTATTGCTGACACGTCATGGAGGTCACCACTCCGCACCCTCCCTAGAGACTGTTTTTCCTTAAAAGCCAGAGGGGTTCGCCTCAACCAGGTTTGTGCCTCTCAGGTCGCAAACACCAAGAGGGAGACCGTGTTCAAGTGGCTGAAGGACGATGTCCTGTACGAAGCGGAAGCGCCGGACCTGGAGAGGGCCGTGTGCCAGCTCCTCATACCGAAGGTGGGTCGTGCCGCTCGGGCAGGGGGGGCCAGGCTCCCGGGGCTTCCTGGCGACGTGCCTGTCCTGCATCTGGCCCCGTTCTTACCCCCGCATTGCCGCGGCCGCAGAGGGAGCGCACCTGCGCTTGCCGCATCCTTTGTCCTGACGCCGATGCTACACAGATGGCATCTCATGGTGGGATGTTTCATTCGCAGTTGTCGAAGAAGGACCTCGGTGAATATAAGGCAACCCTGAAGGACGACAGAGGTCAGGACGTGTCCGTCCTTGAGATAGCGGGCAAAGGTAAAGCAACACCTCCGGGTCCCCCCCCCCCCGGCGGAAATCCGCGTTGCCAACGGGACGCCGCGTCCTTCCAAGGCGCGTCCACCTGGACCCGGGTGGTGCACGCTGTTGGCTCAGCGGGAACGCGGCGCAAGAAAATCTCTGCCTTCAGACCTGCTTCCGCGTTCTGGAAAACTGCCCGGTGTCACGTGTTTACAGGAAATGGTGTTTCTGTCCGTCGTCAAATGCCAAGTGTTCCCCGTTACTAACGTAGTCACGGGGGGCGGGGCAGGGATCCAATCAAACGGAACGTTGCATTTGTGTGGAGTAAGATTTTCTCATTCCTTGGGTAAAAAGTGAACAGGTTCGAGGGATTTCTGGCCCCCGTGAGCCTTTTATGGGTAAATGTCACCGTTTTAATGTGGCATTTTTCAAACGACCATCGCGACTTCCCGTCCCAGTTGAATTAAGTGGGAAGATGCTGCTTTCTGGCGAAAGTGTGCCTCGTAACGGCGCGTCTCCCTTCTCCCTGCAGTGTACGAGGACATGGTCTTGGCGATGAGCAGAGTCTGTGGTAAGTCGGTGCCCGCCGATCTCCGGGAAGGTTGGTGCCGAAAGCCCTGTTTCCTGCGGGGGCACCGAGCGCTGCCAAGGGCGGCCCTGGTGCGGCCCGGGGTCCTCGGTGCCGTACTTAGCACGTGTACCCCATTGAGGCCCCAGCTTGCACTTGGGATGAGCCACACCGTCCGTGGCCTCGTTTCCGTGAGGCCTTTGTGCCTACGCGCCCTGAGCACCCGCGGTACCTGTGCTGGACGGCGGCAAGGACTCCTAAGCCAGGGCTCTGGTCGGGGGCTCGAGGCCCTTTCTCAGCTTTTCGAACACATTCCTCCTCTCGCTTCCCCCCGCAGAAACGTGAGAACCAAGACACGGGTCAGTAGCTGGGCCCCGATCGCCCCCTCGGGTGGGGCCTCGTGCTGAGCGTGCCGCTTGACAGCGGCGGCTTTCCCGAGGCCCCCGCGGCATGTCCGGGCCGCGGCCCTAAGCAGCAGTGCGCTCGGCCTCCCGAGCTTACGGGCGGCTCACCCAGCTCCCTGCCACCTCCTGAGCACCTCACCCCGGTTCCCCTCGTCGCTTCCCCAGAACAGCGCTGCGGGGCCCATGTCCCCCGTGGACTTCCACGTGGTCAGACAAACATGGCCTTGGCCTCAATGGTCGCTGAGGGGCCGCGAAGGCGCGGAGCTGAGGGCGCCGCCCCCCGGGAGGAAGGCCCGGGCCAGGGAGCCAGCGGGTGCCCAGCAGCGGTCCCCCTGTGCTACCCTGTCCGGGGGCAGGGGACACCGCATGACGTGCGCCCGCCCAGGCCAGAGGCCTGTGCCCAGGGCCGTGAGCCCAGCCTGACCTCTGGGGCCGCCTCCTGCCCGGCCGTCCTCGCGGCCCCCACAGGCCCCCCATGGGGACACTGGCCCGGGCGTCCTGGGGCCTGCGTGGTGGTCTGGCCTTGGTCTCGCAGTGACACGTGCGGGTGCCCACAGCGCCTGCGTGTTCCTCCCAGAGCGTGGTCCCCGCCGTCCCCGCTGGGGGACATCCCTTCGCTCTTGGGCCTGGCGGACGGCTCCTCCTCCATCATCCTGTGGGCTCTGCACCTGCCTCCTCCCGCTGCTTGGGAGAGCATCGGGACTGCGGGCGCACAGGCACGTGTACACTCACGCAGGGTCACGCAGGGTCAAGTGCTCACAGGCTCACACACAGTCAACACACAGTCGCACGTGCAGACTCACACTCACACGTAGACACACTCAAAGACACACGGGCTCAGACTCGTGCAGACACATGCAGACTTGCAGACTCACACGCACGTAGACTCACGAGATCCACACACAGGCACACGCATGCAGACTCAGACTCACACGTGCACACAGACCCACGCGTACTCACACACGTAGGCTCACACAGACTCACACTCAGACACAGACTGACACACGTGCACAGACTCACATGTGCAAACACGTGGACTCACATGCATGTAGGCTCACACTCAGACTCACACTCGCAGATTCACACCCAGCCTCCCGGTCACACAGATACTCTCGCACTCACTTGCACACACTCCCACACTCACCTAGAACACTCTCCGTTGAGCCCCCGCGGCCTGGACGTCTTGGGCACTGGTGCTCCCTGCCCCTTCGCTGCAGCCTGGAGGCCCCACCAGGCCGTGCTCTTAGGCCTCAGACATTGTGCTTGATCCCGTCGGGTTTCCCATGAGCCCTCGTCCCGTGATCGGGGGCCTCACGGGGTGACAGGGCCTTGTTTCAGTGTGAGTTGTCGGGACACGGGAGCTGACTGGGTCGGTGCTGGACGTCCTGTGCTGCGGATTTACACGCCCCGTGCAGGGTGCCTGCCTACGAAAGCAGCGCCCGTAGTCGGGGTCTGGGGCGATCTGGAGCAGACGGAGGCAGCCCCGGCTCCAGAGAGGGTGCTCCCTGAATGCCTGCGGCTTCTGGCGTCCTCCCTCGGCCTGGGCCTGGCCTCCGTCCACCGCGTCCCCCCTCGGCCTCCCTTGGCCTCCCTCGGCCTGGCCCTGGCCTCTGTCCCCCATGCGGACTCCTGCCGTGGGCTCCTGCTCCTCTCCCTGTGCCGGCCTCCCTTCTGCCCCGGGCCCAGGCTGCCCCGTTCTGCTGCTCCTCCTGCTTGTCCTCCCTGGTCCTCCTCCCCGTGAGTGACCTCCACAGAGTCTCACGCCCCTGGTATCTAGGGGCCGAGCAGAGGAGGGGCTGGCAGAGCTGTGGGAGCCGCACGGGGGGGTCGGGTGCCCTCAGCTTCCTGGGGGAAGGACCAGCCATCCGGGTGCTGGGCGGGGGCGTCCCTGGGGGCCATGGACACTCGTCTGCCACGTGGGCCCCCCCTGACCAAGCTGCCCCCCCCGTCTGGAGGGCTGGGTCTCAGGTGGGCAGAGAGGCGGAGGTGATGGGGTGTCTGTGCCCGTGCAGGGCTTCCGGGGACCTCCCTGGGCCGCCCCTGCCCCCCCGGGTCCCCACGCCAAGGACTCGTGCCACTTGGTCATCAGTCCAGCTCCCTCCACCGCCGCGACCCCTCACCCCTGCTCCCTGCCTTCGAGGGGGACCCGAGGTCGGTCACCATCGCTGGCATCTGGGTTGCCGGGTGCCGCGTGTGCAGGACCAAGGTCACAGGGCTGCCCTGCGTGAGCAGGTTCAGCCACGGCCGGGGATGCTTCCAGCCGCCCCGTCAGGGGCCGTGCTCACCGTGTGTCTGCGGGACACTCTTCCCTTACGCTCACGTGGGAATAAGCGGAAACTAAAGGACGCCACAGTCACCATCGCCCTTATGTTGGTTTCTGTGTCTTCACACAATGTCATAAAAACAATTCGCTTCTCGCTGTTTGCCACCCGTTTTATGATCGTTATCCAGCTTCTGCTTTGAGGCTGCATCCACAGTTTCTCATAATTACGTGGCGGTTCCTGCGGCCGTGGTTGGGGGTTCGGCGTCTCCCCACATTCAGGGTTGTGTCCTTGGGGGGTTCCCAGTGGTACCAGGACCGTGGGGACACGTGGACTCTGGAGGCTTCAGGACACGGGTCTCCAAGTGATTTTACCGCCATTAGCGTGGGGCAGCCACCATCCTTCTCCGCAACACCTGCCAGTGGCTCCATCAATCATTATATTTTGCTGGTTATGTGAAACGTACCTTCTAGGAGCCGGAGGGGGGGGCGGGTGGACACGTCCAGCAGAGAGAGCTTCGGGGCTGCCACAGGCGGATAGGCGTGGGGCAGACGGGGAGGCCGTGGGCGCGGGGCGGTGGGGGGGGGGAGCAGCCCCCTGCGGTCACACCTGTGCTCTCGGAGCGGAGGCTCGGTGCTGCTCCTGGTCTGACTCGTTCTGTTCCCCGCAGGAGCCTCTGCTTCTCCGCTAAAGGTCCTCTGCACCGAGGAAGGGATACGGCTTCAGTGTTTCATGAAGTATTTCACTGAAGAAATGAAAGTGAACTGGTATCACAAGTGAGTAGAGGTGGGGCTGACGGGGCCGCAGGGGGGGCACGCAGGCCGTCAGGCTCCGTCCCTGGCTGCGTCCCTGGCTGCCCGGCCCTCGTGGCCTCGACGGCAGGGCCCGCCCGTCCTTACCCGGCCGTCCCGAGTGCAGCGCTCTCCCCTTTAGGGACCACGTATTTGAACTCGTGGAAATAAAGGCCCGCGGAGCGGCTGGCGCAGGGGGACCCCACAGGGCCTGCCATACGGGTGCTGCCTCTCGGGGAAGCACTGAGCCGCCTGCAGGGGGGACACGCTCCGGCACCCCTTCTTCCCCCCGCGGCCTCCGGCATGGGCCGGGGTACAGAGCGCAAGTCCCCAGCGTGGCGGAGGGTGCCCCTTCTCAGCAGCAGTGTCCGGGTGCTGCAGGGAGGGAGCTGCACCCCGTGTGGGGCTTGTGCCGTGGGCATCCTGCAAGGGGCTGGCGCTGGAATCCCCGCCCCGTCGGGGGTCACGGGCTTAGTGAACTCAGACCGCGTGCACGTGCGGCTGGGGGATGCGGAGCGGGCCGGGCGGCTGGGTGCCCCTCCCCGTGGTTGGAAGGGGCTCCCCATCGGTGCTAGGGAGACGCTAGATGCATCTGCGGGTCCAGTAGCTCCCCACCGGCCTGCAGAGAGCCATGCACCCATCAGCCTCTGGAAATACCGTGGACGCAGGGGAGGCTCCTCCCTGCGGCTGTGCTCTTTGTGCATCGCTGCCCCTTTGTGTCCAGGCGTCCACACACCTGGGCGGCTCCTCATGTTTCAGGCTTGGGGGGGATCGGCTGACCCCCGGCACAGCACGCTTTTCTCTGCAGCCCCGAGAATCTCTACGTGAAGTAGGATCTTGTACGTGTGCGTGGGAGCGAGGAGGCCTGAGCGCGGAGTCCTCCCCCCCCCGCCCGCCCGCCCCCGCCGCTGGCCACCACCATCCCTGTCTCCCTGTCACCTCCACTCCTCCCAGTCGAATCCCACCGTCTTTGTGTTTTGGGGCACGACTCCTCCCGCTCAGCATAGTGTCCCATCCCCCGGGTCCGTCCACATCCGCAGGTGTCAGAATCACGCCCTTTTTTGGGCCCTGACCTTTGCATCCCTGCTCTCAGTTCCGCGGGGTCATATTCAGGAACTGCCAGTGCCGGGTCACGTGCTAATCAGAATGTTTTGAGGAAAGAAATGCCGTACGGTAAAGTGTTCTCGAGTTTACTATCCTGTAGCATCTTTACATAAATAACGTTAATCACAGTCATTATTTTTACATAAATAATGCAAATGATCGTGAAATAACGATGCATCTTTAAAAAGTAGGTATTAAAAAAATAAAAAAAAAATAAAAAATAAATAAAAAGTAGGTATCAGGTCTGATTTTTTGAAGGTTTGCAGATATGAGCTACTGATGTAGCTGATAAACCTCTAACAGCCAGAAAAATCTGGGACGTGAGCGTCCGCGGGCTCGGCAGGCGTCCCACCAGACGTGGCTCTGCTGCCCTGTGGCTCCCTTGCACGTGATACGAGGTTCTCTGTTGACATGAATTTCTTTCCCTTTTTTTTTTTTTTTAAAGAGATGCCAAGATTTCGTCCAGTGACCATATGAGGATTGGGGGCAGCGAAGAGATGGCCTGGCTGCAGATCTGTGAGCCCACGGAGAAGGATAAAGGGAAATACACCTTTGAGATCTATGATGGCAAAGACAACCATCAGCGCTCGCTGGACCTGTCGGGCCAGGGTAAGACGGTCGTTCCCCGGCGCCTCCTGACGTTGCGTTCCGTGATCCACCGAGAACCCTAGAAGCCGAAACGCTCTGATCGTGTGGTTTTCGTTCAGAGAAAATGGTTTCTCAGTAGCCGGTCCTTTCCGTCGGCTGTTTGTCCGTTCCCACCGGGGCCGGCTCACTGGGGAACCACCCGAGTGGGTGGGCGGCGAGCCCAAACCATTAACCGGCACCACACGTTTCCTTACAGCGTTTGATGAGGCCTTCGCAGAATTCCAGCAGCTCAAGTAAGACTTGCATGGAGTCGCGTGGATTTGCACGTCCGCGTGGGGCCCTTCCCCGGGGGCCGCTCGGCCGGGCGCAGCTTACTGGGTGTGGGGCGCAGAGGGCAGGCGCACTCCTAAAGGACGCGTGCTCGCGATGGACTTTCCGGGCCCATCGTGACCCTGGGTTCATCCAAGTGGCGAAGGTCTGAGTGGGCGAAGTATTCAAGATCTCCCCGAGCAAGCGACTGTTTAAATGTTATACATTTAGGTTCTTTTTAAATACTTAATTTCTTTTCGAGTGATTCTATCCCAGCAAAATTGAGATGAAGGTACAGAGCTGCCCCGTGTGCCCCGGCTTGCGCCCCACACGGCCTCCCCTGCCCCCCGCACCCCCGACCGTGCCGTTGTCCGCAGCTGTGAGCCTGCACGGACGCCGTCACCCGGCATCCGCGGTGTCCCTGGGGGTTCCCTCCAGCTGTGGTTGGTTCTGGGGCTTGGACGGGTGAGCGCGCCGTGCTCCGCCTGCTATGCCTCCCTCCGCCCGCCCTTTGTCGACCACTCTTCAGGGCCCTGCTCCCATCTCCGTCTCCGTGGTTCTGATTTTCCCCGGAATGTCCTGGAGGCAGGGTCGCGCGGCACGTAGGCTCCTCAGCTGGGCATCTTTAGCTTTGTCCTCTGCGTTTAGCCTCCTCCGTGTCTTCATGGGGCCCGAAGGCTCCTTTTTTTATTGCTGAATAATATCACCGTGTTCCCAGCAACCCTCTAAAGATCCCCTCACGGCTTCTAAATGTGTATCTGAGCCTTGCAAGCGCCCAAACAGGAAAGCGGCCACTGGCCTTGCTTGGTCAGTAGGTGTCTGTTGAGCGATGTCCAGACACCCGAGGCCAAAGCAATCTGGGGAATTAGGGGAAAAAAGAAATCTCCAACCTACGCGCTTGAATCCTGAGCTGGTTTCCCTGGGTTTCACCTGCTGAAAGGCAGGGACCGGCCCCAGCGCCCGCGGGGGAGTCATTGGTGGAAGCGCCCACCGTGCGTAGCTCCTCGGGTCCCGCCGCGAACCCGCTCCTCTAGGACGCAGCCAACACTGGTCCTCCTTCCTTTCGCTTTCGTGGCCAGCAAAGCTCTGAAGTGTGTGGCGCTTGTTGTGGCAGCGTTTTCTCAGGACTGTCTTTTCATTCTCCCCCCCCTTTCATTTTTAGGGCAGCAGCATTTGCAGAGAAGAGTAAGTACATGTTGCATTACGGTCACCGAGGATTGTTCGGGGTGGACAAGGGCCTCGGCTTTAGCATCCCGGTGTGGGGCATCTGACGTCCATCAGCACCCTGCGCGCCCCAGGGGAGAACCTTACGTGACTCCCGGCACCCACAGCCCGTTCTTTTGCGAGGTGCTCGGGCAGGTGTGGCCATAGGTAGAGGACGCACAGCAGAGGCGCAGGAGACCAGTTGGCCACACTCGCAGGTCCCAGGGTGGCTCGCCGCCCAGAGCCCCACAGAAGCCGCGGTCATGAGGCAGAGGCAGCAGTGAGGGCAAGTCTAGACCATGGCCTTCGTGGGGCGTCCAGGGGACTGGCGATGCAGAGGTGGTTCGCTTGAATGACTTCAGGGAGCTTTGGTCCGTGGGGAAGGCCCGTGGATGGCTGGCCCCGGCCCTGGGATGGTCCAGGCAGCGGAGTATTGCTTTGGGTGTGGGGACAAGAAGGGGGAGGCTGGGGCTGGCCGGGGCAGGTCGGGGAGGTGGGGCAGGTCAGGGAGGCCAAGGCAGGTTAGGGAAGGCCGGGGCAGGTCGGGGAGGCCGGGACAGGTCAGGGAGGCCGGGGCAGGTCAGGGAGGCTGGGGCAGGTCAGGGAGGCTGGGGCTGGTCCGGGAGGCTCGGGCAGGTTGGGAAGGTGGGGCTGGTCAGGGGGCTGGGGCAATTCGGGTGGGTCAGGGCCTGGAGGCAGGCAGGTCAGGGAGGCTGGGGTTGGTCTGAGAGGCTGGGGCAGGTTTGGCAGGCTGGGGCAGGTCGGGGGGCAGGGGCAGGTCAGGGAGGCAGGGGCCTGGGAGGCAGGCAGATCAGGTTGGCCGGGGCAGGTCGGGGAGGCCAAGGCAGGTCGGGGAGGATGGGGCAGGTCAGGGAGGTGGGGCAGGTCGGGGAAGGCAGGGGCAGTTGGGGAGGCCGGGGCCTGGGAGGCAGGGGCTGGTCCAGGAGGCCGGGGCAGGTCTGGGAGGCCCGGGCAGCTCAGCACTGGCTCTGGGGGGCCGTGTCCTCGGCCAGGTTAGATGTCACAGCGTCCTCATATGCAGACAGACTAGGCTCCCGGCAGCCCCCGCCCGTGGGAAGCCCCGGCCCCCAGGCCCAGGACCCCCCCTCCCTGCAAAGCAGGTCGTAGCTGTGTGTGGTTCCACGGGTGGAGCCTGGTGAACTCATGCCAGGCCCTCGCTCCCCGTGGGCGCTCACGGCCGCTCCTGCACAGGGCCCGCGACCCCTGGACCCTGGCTGGGGCTACCCCGCTCCCCGTTATGGGCGCGGTCGTGGGCGCCCCTCCCTGCATTTTGGTGCTGCCCCGCATGGGACCCTCCCCAGGGACACCCCACCCGCCCATCGTGTTCTGAACCGAGCCGCCTTTGTGTTACAGATCGCGGCAAGGTGATTGGTGGCCTGCCTGACGTGGTGACCATCATGGAGGGCAAGGTAAGGCCGGGCAGCAGGGCGCGCAGTCAGGGCCCGCGGGGTGTCGGCCGTGCAAGGCGGTCCCGCTCCTGGGCGTGGGGAGCCTGCGGAGGGGACTGCGTGTTGCTCAGCGCCCAGGGGCAGTGACTGCATGGGGCACAGGCCAGTCCCCCACTCCCCGGAGGAAGGGGGCACCACCCGCGTCCAGGGCGACATGTCTGCTCAGCTGTCGAGATCATTTTGGGATTTATAACGGGGACCCCTGGCTGGAGGGTTAGGTCGCTGGGGTCGGTGGAGATACTGACCCGTAGGTGGTACCTGTGGCCTCGGGACCTCGGTCAGTGTCCAGGGGACACGGCCAACATTCTGGGGTGTTCAGGCCTAGAGAGCGGCCGAGACGGGGCGGCCGAGCCTTGGGGCTCAGCCCCTGGGGCACCTCAGCCTCCGTGGTGCGTTCACGGCGTCCCATCTGCTGGCCATAAGGCGACGCCTCCTCTGGGTTCGCCGGAGGAACCGGGCAACGCAGATGCGTGAGTTGGAATAGGAAGGAAACTGAGCCACGGGCTCGAGTGTGTCCCGCAGGTGTGGCGTTCAGGTGCCTGTACGTTGTTTCACGGGCTGAGCCGCGGATTAAAGCCGGGGACACGCAGAAGGACCCCCGGTCGTCCCTGGCAGCGCCCCAGCCCTGCCCGCCGTATCCCCCGTGGGTGGCAGAGGGTCACCGAACCCCGGGGCACGCCCCTTGACCTCTGTGCCCCTAACCCTAACCCTTCTCCCCCCATCTGCCTCCCAAAGACCCTGAACCTGACGTGCACGGTGTTTGGGAACCCTGACCCCGAGGTGGTGTGGTTCAAGAACGACAAGGACATCGAGCTCAGCGACCACTTCTCGGTGAAGGTGGAGCAGGCCAAGTACGTGAGCATGACCATCAAGGGCGTGAGCTCCGAGGATTCGGGCAAGTACAGCATCCATGTCAAGAACAAGTACGGGGGCGAGAAGATCGACGTCACCGTCAGCGTCTACAAGCACGGGGAGAAGATCCCGGAGGTGTCGCCGCCGCAGCAGGCGAAGCCCAAGCTCATCCCGGCGTCGGCGTCGGGCCCGTGAGGGGCGCGGGGTGGGGGGGGCCATGTGCTTGCTGTGAGGCCCCGCGGCCCGTGCCCGGCTCACATGGCCCTTCTGACCGGGCACGGGCACTGCTGCTGTAGGTCCCCGGGCGGAGTGTGGGCCGCTGGCCCCGTGGGCGTGGATCCCGTGGCCGGGCGGGCGTGGGGGCCACGGTGTCCCCGTCCTCGTGGCTCCGGGTCTGGGTTGTAGAGCCCTGCACGCGCCTTCCTGGCTGCGCTCCACTTTCCCACGCTGTACACCAATAAAATGTTGAACGGCACCTGTGTGGTTCCCGTCAGCCTCACACGCCTTGTCCTGCTGGAAGGCGCGGCCTGCGGTCCACGGAGGGGAGGGGGTCCACCCGCGGGCCCTCCAGCGGCCTCGTCCCCGAGGGCTGCGTTCCTACTGGCTGCGGGGCCTTCCCAGCTCGTCGCAGCAGCTCTGCAGAGGAAGGCAGATGTGCTGGCGGCCACGGTCGGTCCCCTGTGCCGACGGCCTGGTTGGGGGTCTCGACGGGGTCGGGCGTCCTCCGAGGTGACGAGCGCGGGGCCGGGTGGCCGCCCTGGGCCTCCCGGGGAAGGTCAACACGTGCAGCTGTGCAGAGCCTCTCTTCCAGCTCCTTCTCCCTTTCTTGGGAAGAGGCTGAGCTCCCTGGGGTGCCGCGTTCCTACGTCCATGGTCCAGTGTTAGATTAGACGTGTTGCTTACACAAGACACTTTGGTTTTCAGAACATCTCCTCTCCGTCATCGGGGCCAATCCAAAGTCCATGAGGTCGTGTCCTATTCTCCTAAGGTCGTAAAAGAAGCTCTGAAATTTAAAGGCGTCCCTGATAACACCAGCTGGCCCAGCAGGGTTTCACTGCAGGTGAAGGGAGATTTTATTTTATTTATTTATTTTATATTTTATTTTATTTATATTTTATTTTATATTTTATTTTTTTATTTTATATTTTATTTTATTTTATTATTTAAATTAAATTAAATTAAATTAAATTAAATTAAATTTGATTTAATTTTAAAGATTTTGTTTATTCATAAGAGACACAGAGAGAGGCAGAGACACAGGCAGAGAAAGAAGCAGGCCCCATGCAGGGAGCCCGACACAGGACTCGATCCTGGGGCCCTGGGGTCACACCCTGGGCTGAAGGCAGCGCTAAACCGCTGAGGGATCCCTGTTTCTCAAATAAATAAATCAAAGCACGAAACGCACAGCTGAGGGCTGCTACGAGAGTCGGCCTCAGTTCTCACTGCAGAAATGGATGTAATCGCGGGCGGGGGTCGCCCACCGTGAGCAGGCGTGCTGGATCAGCGCGTGCACACCCCATACCTCGTGACGTGTCGGGAAGGCTCGGGCGGCGGCGTGGGGAGCAAACGGTAGCCGGGTCAACTCAAAATAAAGATTTTACGTCTTCTAAAAGTAAGGTTCTAAGACTGCCGTCCCCTGTGTCTTGAGACTGGGTTCCTGGGTTCCCCACTGCCCTCAGGCCCGGCCAGCACGAGCCGCGTGGGCTCAGACGAGGGGCTGCGTCTTGTTCTTGGTTTAAGCACCAGAGGGGCGCGTTGGCAAAGGGGAAACGTCTGTGGGGCGAAGACCCGGGAATGGGGAGGTGCCCCTCACCGCATCGTGCTCAGTGCACTCACGGTGCATCGTGTGCCTCCCGTCACCCAGATGCCTGGCCGGGTCACGTGTTTACCTGGACGCCCTTTGCAGGGAGCTCAGCGCCCCCAAGGGACACGTAGTGGGCTCCTTAGTCCACAGACACGACGGCGAGGCCTGCGTCTCACACGGCGGCCTTGGACCCGTGTCACCGCTCCTGGACATGGAGGCCCATCCTGGGGATTTGCTTCGACGGCCGGGAGTGTGACAGACACCCAGGGCGGAGCTCAGATGTGGCCCGCGGGCCTCACTCTCTGGGCGACAAATGCGTGGCTTTCAGAAAACATGTATTTTTTTTGCTCCCTATGAGACGTTTTAACCCAGGAGCGCAGCGGAAACCCACATGTCAACAGTAATGGCTTAGAAAGTTAAAAACCACAAATAGATTTAGAAATCACGTTTCGTGGAGCACGTGCACCATGACAACGGCCCTAAGCAAATACACAGATGCGTATTCGTGGCAAAGGTACTGAGATTCTTTTACTGGAGGGTGGATATTTGTCATTAAGAGTTTTTTTTTGCAGGGGGGACCCCTGGGTGGCTCAGCAGTTCAACATCTGCCCTCAGCTCAGGGCATGACCCCGGGGTCCTGGGATCGAGTCCCGCATTGGGCTCCCTGCAGGGAGCCTGCTTCTCCCTCTGCCTCGGTCTCTACCTATCTCTGAATAAATAAATAAAATCTTTAAAAAAAAAGTGTTTTTTAAGAGTGTTTCGCACTATTTGTTAATAAAGGTGGGAGTGTGCGTATGTGGTTTGGGGAACGTCTGTCACCAGAGAGCCCCCAGGCTCAGGCGCCCTTGGCTGAGCGGCTGTGGCCCCATGATCCCCCCCCCCCCCAGAGGCGTCCCTTCCCTGCCGCACTGCGCTCGGCTCCATGCCCGCAGAGAGGTCCCCTCCTTCCCCGGGTCTCAGGCCCCGCGAAACCTCTAGATGGCACTCGGAGAACAGACACGGAACTTGCGCCCCCCCGCTGCGGCCCAGATCCATCTTTCTGATGCAAACACATCACTTAGCAGAGGGAGGACTGGGGAAGGTATTACACTTACCCAGGGACAAGGACAGGTCTGGAAAATTACTGTTTCCAGGAAATAGCAGGTCATTTTGAAGGCAATAATGTAGGCTCTTAATCTTCACGGGATACACATGAGAAGGAGTAGGACACACCTGGTGAGATATTACAGGGCTCCCGTCGCATCAGTGAAGTCATCGGAATATGTGATCTATCTGTACGTTACGTTGGGGTATGAATTTTAAATATTCCATGTTTCAAAGAGGCATGTCAAGCGCAGCCAGCTCACTCATTTTTCAAAGCAGTAAATTATACAGCGTTGAGATTTTTCACATTAAGCATCTGATCCTGCAGAAGGAGCCGTCGGGGACGGAGGTGGTGAATCGTAGGAGTTTCTGGGTCTTCAGGGTGCGGTGCTCCACCCCAGGTGGACACACCTTGTGTGTCCTCGGGTATGTTCTCAGTGGTCTTTCTGCATCTTCTTATTTTTATTATTTATTTATTTATTTATTTATTTACTTACTTACTTACTTACTTACTTTTGCATCTTGATTTTTAAAGGCATCGTCATTCTGGGTATTTGGGAGAAGCTTTTGGGAGGCATTAGGGGGCCCTGCCGCCCCATCTTTCACATGAAGAAACACAGTTAAATGTGTGGTCTCTGTTTTTTTTTTTTTTTTTCCGAATTTTAATTGCCTCTTGGAGGGATAGTGAAGCAGTAGGAAGAAAGATTACATGTAACAGTTGCGTATTTCACTGGCTTAAAAACGGATCAAATGTCATTTTATGCGTGGAACCGTGATGATGCTTTTTAAGCCAAGGGGGCATGTGGAGGTGCACGAATGAGCACGCTATGGGTTACAGTCCCCGGGGCTCCAGCTCTGCAGCGCCTGGGCCGCCTCTGGTCGCGCCTACTACGTCAGGTCTGCACCATCGCTCCAGCAGCCAGCCTGCCTTCACCTCGGTCACCATGCTGGCCTGTTTCCCCGGGATCACAGGCGTTTCTCTCATTTCCTCTAATGTAGCCCCATCAAGAAAAGGTTGACACAGCGGGGTGGGCAGGGAGGACAGAGAATGTGGCTCCCGTCCTGGCTCTGGACAGACTGGCACCCGCACAGCCCCGTCCATGCTTCTGTGCCTTGGTCTCCTCTTGGCAGGGGGACGATGAGCTCCAGCCAGGTGTAAGAGCATGGCCTGCACCCAGCGGCAGGAGCGGCCTCCTGTCTGGCAGAGGGGCCTTTCTTGGAAGGTTCCCGGCCAATGGGTTCTTAGCCTCGCTCGGTTGTTGTTGGGGTCAGCAGTCCAAGGGCTTCCAGAAACCCCTGTCAGAGCTGAAGTGTTAGGACCTCAGCACGTTCGTCTGGGGCTCTGATGCACAGTCCGTTCCAGGTCTCAGGGCTGAGCCTCAGGGACGGCCCGGTGGGCAGAAGCCTCGTCCCCCCGGGCCAGGCCAGGCCAGCCCAGCTGCATGCGAGGTGAGCCCTGCATGGCTCTTCTCCTGGGTCAGCGCCACAACGTCAGCTCTGGCCCCTGTCCCTCCTGTTGGCTTCCTTCTCATACCCTAATCTAAGTCTTGGGAACGTTTGCAGAGCCCGGTCATCGCACAGTAAAGGCCGGCTGCCCTCTCACCCCGCCGGGTGGGAGCCTAAGACCGGGGCCACACCCCAGGGCGTTTCCAGGACGCACCGCCACCTGCGGAAGCCACCCAGAAAGGCGGAGGGTCCGCAGAGGCTCCACAGGCACCTGCTGATTGAGCACTCGCTTGTCTGGGCGGAGGGGACGCTGCAGGGCAGCGCAGGACAGCGAGGACCCCACGCATTCCCGCACACAGCCCCACGCCCCGCACAAGCACAGGTGGGCTGAGGCCCAGGCCTGCGGGAAATGCACGGTGTTCTGCTGGGCCGGAGCTCCCAGGAGGTGGGCGGGGCCTGTCCGTGGTGGGCGGGGCCAGCCCCGGTGGTGGGCGGGGCCAGCGCTGGAAGTGGGCGGGCCAGCTCTGGCAGTAGGAGGGGCCTGTCCCAGCAGTGGGCGGGGCAGCTCCTGTAGTGGGTGGAACGAGCTCTGGAAGTGGGCGGGGCCTGTTTCAGTAGTGGGCGGGTCCAGCCTCGGCAGTGGGAGGAGCCTGTCCCCATGGTGAGCAGAGCCAGCTCTGGCAGCGGGCGGGGCCTTCCCCCATGATGGGCGGGGCCGGCTCCAGCAGCGGGAGGGGCCTGTCCCCATGGTGGGCAGGGCCAGCTCTGGCTGTGGGCGGGGCCTTCCCCGTGATGGGCGGGGCCTGTCTCCGTGGTGGGCGGGGCCAGCTCCAGCAGCAGCCAGGGCCAAGGTGCCTGGGCAGCAGGTGGTCAGGGCTGGGACGCCTCCTCCAGGGTGGGCACCGTCTTGGCGCCTTCAAGGCCCTCGAGACCAACTTCACTGGCATGGAGGGGTTTTGTTTTATTGATACCCTGCGTCTCATTTGGTTTCCAGCAGTTAGCACACTGTGTGACACTGGTTTCCCGTGTACAGATAGGGATCCAACAGTTCTGTACGACAGCTGGTGCTCATCACGGCAGGTGCACTGCATTCCAACCACCTGTTTCCACATCACCCCACCTCCCCTCTGGTGACCACCAGCGTGTTCTCTGTAGTGAAGGGTCTATTCCTGGGTTTGTCTCTCTCTCTCTTTCTCCTTATTTTATTTTGTGCATTTGTTTTATTTCTTAAATCCCACATAGGAGTGAGATCAGATGTATTTGTCTTTCTCTATCAGATTTATTTTATTTAGCACAGTACCCTCTAGCTCCATCCATGTCATTGAAAATGCCAGGATTTCATTCTTTCTTGTGGCTGAATAATTTGCCCTAATAGAAAAACACTAACTCGGGGCAGACCGGGTGGCTCAGCGGTTTAGCGCTGCCGTTGGTCCAGGGTCTGATCCTGGGGACCCGGGATCGGGTCCCACGTCGGGCTCCCTGCATGGGGCCTGCTTCTCCCTCTGCCTGTGTCTCTGCCTCTCTCTGTGTCTCTCATGAATAAATAAATAGAATCTTTAAAAAAAGAAAAAAAGAAAAACACTAACTCAAGGGGATAAATGAACCCCTTGTCCACACAGTGGTACCAACAGTAGCCAAATCATGGAGGCAGCCCAAGTGTCTGTCGCCTGATGAATGGATAAACATGTGGTGTATGTGCGCAATGGAATATTAGCCATCAAAAGAATGATTTTGTTTTTTGCTCACTGGAAAAACCCTTATGGGCATATATTTCCATGCTTCCTCTACTAAAGATTAAGAGAAGAAAAAGAAAAAAAAAAACCCCAGTGCTCCTATTTATCGACGAGACAACCTAAGTAAAAGGATGCTCTAAATGTTTTCCAGCCCCAGGCGATTGCTACCTGCCTTACAGTCTCATGGAAAAGTATGTCCTGCCTCTACCAAGTGGTCATGACACCATTCATTCACCCATTCATTCCATCACTCCTTCAGCAAACACCTGGGCCCATAATGCATCATGTCCCTTTACTGCTGAGCACAATCAGCACACAGCATAGCTGCTCACTGGACATTTGCAAAATAAATAAATAAATAAATTAATTAATAAATTAATTAATTAATTAAAGGGGGTGAACATTGCATTTTTCACTTCATTGTGAAAAGTGAAATGAAGAAGTCACTTCATTGACTTATACAACAAAACTGGTAAGATCTGGGGAGCCCTTTAGTGAAATAGCCTGGTTTGGCACCAAAAGAGTTCCTATTTGGAGTTATCCACGAGCAGAGGCTCTACTATGCAAAGGAAGGAATGTGAACAAGAGAGTGGGAGAGGTACCTGCGCTTGCTCGCTCATCTGCGTCCCAGTGACCTGAAGCCTGCTCTGTAGCCGTGCAAGCGCTGAACCCAGGAGGCCCTGCCGGCAGGGCGTTGCAGCTCCCCACGGGCAACACACCCGGGTTCCCCGCTGCTGCATCCCGAGTCCAGAATGCCGGGCCCGGCACATGGCAGGTGCTCCATAGATGTCGCCCGCTGTGCGGATGAGCCGTGGCAAACCACACAGGCCTCTGCGAGACGCTTCCTACCCTTCCACGCGGTGGTGTAAAGCCAGGCAAGGGAGCATCTACTTGGCCATTGTTACAATCCAGCCCTTGTGCACGTTAATAGGAACCTAGTTGTGGATTATGGTTTATCAACAAGTGGGGCTGGTGTCTGTGTCACCAAATCAAGAAAAATCGTGCTCTTTGTAAATGTTAAGGGATAATCATGGCTATTCCTGGATGGGTTAGTCTCCTCCCTTCTTGCCTCTCGTGTTTACATGGATCAATTTTCATTTTATAGTTGCGTAATTAAAAGTTTAAGACACCCACAACACTTCGGGTGCCCACGTGCTACCCTCCCTCTTCCCCTCCCCTCCCCCTCCAGCGAGAACCACTGTCCTGATGTCAGTGTAAATTCTCTTGACTATTTTTATTCTTTGTGGTGCGACATTTTCCTACTGAGGAATAACCGGGGCTTTCTGACTTTGATGCTGTGAACTGTGTTGAGAGGACAGTCATGCACCTCTGGTGAGTTTTCTAGCGTACGTGCGTGCAAGCGGAATGGCTGGGCCGCGGGAACCAAGTGCCATCACCTTTATTAGCCATTGTCACCCGGCCTCCTAGGTGCTTAGCAAATGTGGGACGCGAGTCGCAGCACGTGGGGCTGTGTAGCACCGAGTTCCCCAGGATGTCCCGTAGGATGTGATGGGATGCGTGGCGGCAAAGTGCAATGCTGTTGTGACTGCCTCGCTCCGCGTTCTCACTGGTCCGTAGATTTGCTGGGATTTTCTAGGTTGGAGCCTCAAGGCTGCAGGTGACATCATTCTCCTTCCTTCCTGGCTCCTGGTGCGGTCACAGCGCAGCACCGCAGGGAGGGGAGGAGTGACGGGCTGGCGAGCGTTGCAGGGAGAGAGTGTGGAGCCACCGAGTCCCTCCTGTGGATGAGCTGCATCTGCTCTGGGCCGTCCGGCGACAGGCCTAGGCCTGGCCATGACCTCCTACCTGCCCAGGCTGTCAGCCGGCTGCCTATGTGGCCGCCCGCCACTGGCTGCCCATCACCGTGCCTGGCACTGATAAAGAACATCATCCCGTGTCCCCACTGCCTGCAGGCTGTCGCTTTCTGAAGCTTGGCCTGAATGTACGATGATGCATCAGGTCGCCCTGCGTCAGGGGGCCCGCAGCGGCCTGCCGGGGTGGCCTGTCACCCTCGTCGTCCCCACCTCTCTGCTCTGGTAAAGACGGTTTGACCCTCAGCGGCCCCTGCCCCTTCCTCTGGGGGAACTTCCTCGAGCTGCTCTGTCCCCTGAAAGTCCCTCTCCTCCCTGCGCCCTCTTCCCTTGGGAAGGACCCAGCACACACCGCGCCCCGTCCGTGCAGTCAGTTTTTGATTCTTTACGAAGCTGAAGCAACTTCACGCTGACCCTTCCTCCGAGGACAGTTTTATGCGCTTCATCTAATCCGGTGGCGTGGCGCTGACCCCGGGCTTGGGTTCCAGATAACGGTCCCTAAGCCGCCGCTGAGGGAGGGAGACTCAGCCCTCTGACCCAGCTCCTCACGATGGCATCTGCTAATGACGCCGGATTTCCCGCCTGAAAGGAGCCTTATTCCGAGCGCCACCCACAGCGCTTGAAACATCTCAGAATTCAGATCAATGTCTGCGTCCCTTCCCCGTGCCACTCCCGCCCCCGCTGCCGGCGGCTGGTGCCCACGCTGACCTGCCACACCTGCGGCTCCTTCCGTTCCCGGGTCTGTTTTCCTGAGATGACACTTCTCTTTCCCGCTACATCATGTTGACCATATATATATATTTTTTCCCTGAGAATGTACTTTCTCCTACTTGTATATCGAAGTGGGCCAGCAGCGCTTCTACAGCGGGGTGGTCTCAGTCTAACCCAGTCAAAAATGAGATTTCTTCCCAAATGCCGTCAGAGGTTCCATCAAGGCCTCCCAATGTGGTTACCCAGGAATCGATTTCTTTATGGATAAATAGCCACTTAGACCTTAAGAACTACTCACTAAATACATAAATAAATGAACAAGAGGAAGAAAAATGCAGGGGAGGGAGCTGTAGCTCTTCACGGGGCAATGGATGTGCTCACCAGCTCCACGTGTTGGTTTTTCCACAAAGTGCTTGCGCATCAAAACACGTAGTTGTATATACCTTTGATACATGCGATTTTTATCAGTTATTCCCGGGAAAAGGAAAAGAGTCAGGAACTATGGCCCAGCATCAACTCTGCGCTTCTTTCCAGTGAAGCGCACGTGGTCGTTAAGATGGACACTCTGACGACTCACTCTCCTCCTGAGAGCACTTATTTTTCTTCCAGCCTGCTCACCCTTTGGCTCAATGTCATGCTTTATTCTCACATAGTATTTTTTGTTACCATGGCTTAATGCAACCTCTTAGGATGAAGATACATTTTAAGTCTGATGAAGTCTTATTTCAGCTATGGAAGGTGGGAAATAAAAAGCAAATGACTGACAGTTCGTAAGGCAAACAGCTGGGGCCTGGCTCTCCCTGGACCCCTGTGCTCACCGGTACCAAGCGTCCCCACCCACGCTTTCTCCCAACGCTAAGCTGCTAGGGTCGCATTCGTGTCACAGACGGACACTGTGCCTCCGTGTAGCCCAGGGATTCTGCCGGGTACTGGAGGGTGGCAAGCCTGAGGTGCATCGGGGGCTGGTCCTGGGGGGTGGGGGGTAGGGAGGTGGGTGGTCCTGGGGGTGAGGGGGTGGGGAGGGAGCGCAGTCCTGGGAGGGCGGAGAGGTGGGGAAGGTGCACGGTCATGGGGTGCTGGGGGGTGGGGAGGGCTGCATGGTCCTGGGGGGGTGGGGGGTGGGGAGGGTGCACAGTCCTGGGGGGATGAGGGGAGGGGGAGGGTGTGCGGAGGGGGCGTGGTCCTCCGTGCACCTGCGTCCACCTGGCTTCTCCATCAGAGGCTGCCCTTGGAAGACGAAGGTCACTGCTCCCTGGGGTCGTGACCCCATGGCATGAGCTCCACTCTCCCCCTTGGCTTTTGAGAAATGGACAGATCACCTGCCTTCCAGGGACTTACGTGGGGAGGCGCTGTGTCAGGGGCCAGGGTGCCCCGGGGAGGCCCCCCTTGCTCCCTGGAGCCCACCAGCCCATGGGAATCAGGCCTGCAGCCTCCGTGCACGACTTCCGCCCTCTGTGCATGGAAATGGATCATTGCAGTTGATTCTGACGTCCGTTGATTGATCTGAGTTGATTTTGAACAGATTTCTTAAACCAATGCAAATGAAACGGGTTCTATGTGATTTTTGACATCTGTTTGCTTATAGAAGAGACATACTAAGTAACATTTCCCTCTTGCGATGCCAAGAAGCAGGTTCTCCATGGGACGCGGCTCCTAATTGGGGGCATACTAGATCCAGCGCTCAGGGACAGGTTTTCTTGCCCTTTTCACTGCGGAGGAAACATGGCAACACTCTTCCCTCTTGTAATTAGGTTGAAGATCAATTCTTGATTTTTTTCTCATCTGTCAGGAAAAAAAGCCGATGAGTCTTGCCTTTCCTTACATTCCAGAAGTACTGCCGCTTAGGAAGGGTGACGGTACGAGGCGAGTCCAGGGACCTCGGCGTATGTACGGGAGCCCGAGTCCTCTATCTTCCCAGAAAGAAAACAAGATCCCAACAAAACCCCCAAACCCACGTATACAGACCACAAAAAATCTGCTTAATCTTTCAGTTGGACGGATTGAAAAAATACAGCTCTTTTCATCTAGTTGTGGCAACCAAACACCAGAACCCGTGTATTTCCCGTTGGTTTAGACACTTTTTTAATAAACAAGGAAATTTGAAAACCCAGTGATTTTTTTTTTTTATCCTCAGTGGAGGAGTTAGTGAGAAACAAAGGATCAAATCAGGAAACTATTTCAAAACAGCAGTTTTTCACACCAAAAGGAGAAGGTGCCCTGAAGTGTTTCTCTGGGAGTCGCGTGTGCTCTCATCTTGCATCTTCTCTTTTTGCTGTTGGGGCACCAGCTGTGGTAGAGGTGAGGGCAAAGGGCAAGGTGTGGGGTAGTGGGGTCGGGAGGCCTGCAGCTCCAATGGGCACGGTCGTGGGGACACTGGAGGACCTTGGCTTCCTCCACGGGGCGGGTGGTGGTGGTGGGCCTGTCCCGTCTACACGGCCTGATGGCACTAAATGATCCAAGTGAAATGAAGCTGCCCAAGGAGGGGATCTGAGAGGAAGCTCGTCTCACCTCCCCCCATTGCATCCGAGCACGGCTGCAAGCTCTGCACATGCCTTTTAACCCCAGGGGGCACCAAGTAGGACAGGTCTTCCTGGAGAGCGTTGTCGGCGGTGCAGCGCAACTCATCATGGAAGGGCTGCCTGAGGCTCCCGGGTTTGGGAGATGCGACCTCATAGACATTTGTACAATATCTGAGAATAGTGGGTAGATTGCAAGGTGGTGTCACTTGCTTGGGTGCCCAGGCTGACGGGGAAACTGAGGTCATGTTGTCCTCTGGCCCCGGGGAACTCACCTCCCCCCGAGGAGTCTCTGAGGCCGCCCTGTCAGGATCCAGGACCACCATGGGGCCATCTTCACCCCCACCCCAGCCAGGGCAGGCTCTCTCCTCCGACCTGCACGTCCCCGTTGGGCGTCCTGTGTGGGCACCCCGCAGCGCACCACCCTTTGCTCGGCCCCTGGGAACATCTTCCAATTTCAGTTCCTGACTTTGAAGGGCCTGTGGAATCCTTCCTGGCGGGACGCCTTTGGGCCGTGGGTGTCATTACTGGCCCAGCAGCACCGGCAGGAGCAGTTGGCCTCATCAGCCAACAGTTGAGATACTCTCATGTTCAGAATGTTCTAAGAAGCTGATTTATCCCATTTCTTTGAGGAGCCTCTCCGTCCAGCGGCGAGGGGCCTGCCCGCAGGAACGCGGGAGGTGAGCTAGCGGACGTCCAGGGTCGGCGGCCTGGGGCACAGGCCGGGAGCCAGTGACCTCCAGGATAGCGGGCTGCCGCCGGGAGCGGCCGTGAACCGCAGGGCGGCTCCGGAGTGCACGAGGGCCGCCGGGTCGGTGGGAGAAGAGACGTTTTGGCCCAGGCTGAAATACTGAGAACAGGCTCTTCTGGGATAAAGTTACATAATATCGTTTTAAGTTCAGGGACTTTTATTTTTTTATTTTATTTTATTTTTTAAGTTCAGGGACTTTTAGAGAAACAGAGTCCATGTCATTTTCTGCCCCTGTGGCTTCTGTATGGAGAATAGAACAGAAGCTTGA